>NW_017307451.1:229360-233000 GCF_000935625.1 Nanorana parkeri | reverse complement strand
TGGCGAAAGTAGTTCCGGCCGTCAGTACTAGCAGGAGAAACCGCGACGGAGGACCCGCCGTGCGGATTCTCCTACTACTCTGCAAGTGACAGATCCGAGGGGGGGGGGGCGGTGCGGTACGGAGGCTGCGGGGGGAATTGCCGGAGCCCCATTCTCTCCGTGAGGAAATCGCTGCTCCCTCTGCTCAAGGGCTGAGTCAAGTGAGGTGGAGCTGTAGTGGAGGCGAGTTGGGTGGCCGCGAGGCCCTCGTGAGCGCGAGGCCTAAGGCGACCGCCTAACTTGCCTAATTAGAGAGCCGCCTCTGGTACTTGCACATTATAGCAAGTGCTCCTGCGTCTCTGTACACTTTCAGTCATAATGTATTTTTCCTATCAGTTTATAAAACCATTTTTTAAAACAAACAGTCCTAGGTTTTGCTCAAGATCCAGGAACCTGTCCCGACTTTTGAAAGCAAGTCAACAAGAATAAACTTTTTTTAATTTCCTTTACTTGGATTGGGTCTTTGAAGCTAATACAAATGTTCTGTGCCAGCATAACGCTTGCACCTTTTATAGATAATCCCTGTTGCCCAGAATTAATACTGCAAATCACTGATAAGAGAGGCCTTTTTTAATCCTTTACTCTTTACAGGCTTTCTTTAAATGCAGAACTAACCAACAAGTTGTTAAATAACCTCTGGTGCATCTGACAGTCATACATGAGTCATTTTAATGTTTGCGTGATCAAAGAGGCATATTACACATTCAGATACTCATGTGAGAACTCTGCATATACTACTACTAAATAATTATACACAGCTTTTCTAAGGTTGTAAAGCTTCTGGAGTGCGTGGTCCCATGTGCATCTTGGCATGTCCTGTAATTTTTATTACTGTTTGTGTAGTATGAAAGGCTAAGGCCCCTTTCAGACGAGCAGTCCAATCAGGACTGCCTGTCAGTTTTTCAGCCTGACCCGATCGGACGCTCTATGGAAGTATATGGGCAGCCAGGTTTAAACAGACGAGCGTCCGTTTTCACCCGGTTAGCCCCTGCTCCGGCTCGGTAAAACAGACGGATCATTGAACAGTTTCGACGGACCGGATTGTGCCGGGCCAGAGTTAATCTGATATAAATGGACACATGTCCATTCATATCAGATTCCCCATAGAACCAACGTGGGCTCGCCACTTTCTGTTTTTTCCTCCATCTTTTCGTGTACTCTTACTGTTTATATCTGCCTGCATGTAAAGCAAATGTAATCAAATTACAAAAATTCAAATGGAAATATCTGTAGAAGAAAGTCCAAAGCCCATTCGCACTGCCACTGTCTCAAAACCACAAGGTATATGTGGTGCCCAGGTGACCACACGGATGGCGCCGTGCAAAACACTAATAGTAAATAAAAGTAAATCACTGGCACACACTTGAAGGGTTTTTAAAGTATTGATATGTTTATTTAATACATAATGTCACATACTGTCATACGGTGCTAACGTTTCGGGTCCGCACAGGGATCCTTCGTCAGAGCGACAGTGAAAAGTCTAACAGACACACAGACAGAGCATGCTCGTTGGGGTGAAATTATCACAGCTATTTAATAGGCAGGTCCAATCTGAAAAAGGAAAAGCTAGTGATAAAGATTTAAACACTTAATTTTTAAAATAAAAGTAAAATAAAAAACAAAATATTGTATTATTAAGAGTTGCATGGTATATGTACAGCGGTGGAAGGTCTTTAGATATGCAGAAGGTGATGCTGACATGATGACCTCAGTGCCACTCTCTGCACCAATACACTATGAATGAAGGGCGCCCTTGTGACCCTCAAGGGGAGAGACCATGGCACTCTGCATTTATAGTATGTCCTCTGGGTATCAAATTGAAGGTTAATAATGCAACCTGATCTGCTATTTTATTTTGCTTAAACATTATTTCATTAAAACTACATTGTTTTTCAATTTGGGATTTAAAACACAAATGTTAAGGTAAAAAAGGTGTATATATTGTAACACAGTACTGCTAATATAAATTAATTCACACTTCACTGTTTTTTATTTGTTGACTAAATCACCTCTATGTGTATTTCTACATAAATGTGTTGTCTGTGAGTTACAGGGTGCAGAGAAGCTGTGCTGTTGCCCATTAGTGCATGACAAGTTTTATATTTAATGTGTCTGCAGTTTATAATTGTGTGTTAAGTACTATGCAGATGAGATGCACCTATCCGTATTAATCATGGCAAGGCTGGGGGACTAAAAAAATAATGTGAGGGAGGTGGGAATCTAATGGAACATGCTAAACTGGTCTACTTCTGGGATATTTCCCATCCAGTTCATTTTACACAGCACAGTGATGACCAGTGATCCCTGACATCTTGTTTATTCCGCCTTTGCATAAGAAATAGCCATTTGTCATAGATCTGCATGCAATGTTAAAGTGCCCTTGACCGGGTAAAGTCATGCAAATTCTAAATCCATCTTAACAGAAGCCGAGTCTCAGAAGTCATCACAAAATTGTCCTTAAAATGTATACCCGACCACTAAAATCCCATGTAAGCGGTAGCCTGTTAAAATCATTTCAAACCTAATTTCCAATCATTTTAAATATGCTGCTTTCATGTCTGTCTCACTCTGTTCCTGTCTCCATATTGTTCACCTGCATTGTCAACCTGTCAAATGTGCTTCCAATGGGGACCACAAGAAGCCATGCTGATGCACATTGCGCAGGCACAGTCCACTGTTGTTACCATCAGTGGCGTCACAAGGTGGGTGCGGGGGGTGCGGCCCGCACCCGGGTGACACCATTGGAGGGGTGACACCAAAATGACTTAGTCATTTTGGTGTCACCCCCCTCTGAAAAGTCGGGCGCTCGGTCATGGACCAAACGCCCGACAGTATCAGGAGAGAGGAGGGGAACAGGCGGCATACCTTATCCCGCCGGGTGACTGTCCCCTCCTCTCTCTGCCGGCGTCCATCACCAAGATGGCCGCCGGCAGGTATCAGAATACTGCCGCTCGTGCGCGATGATGTCATCGCACACGCGCGCAGTGACGTCTCGGCGGGGTGACACTCGGTTACCGCTCGGGTGTCACCCAGCCTCGGGACGCCCCTGGTTACCATCAAGAATCCTGCCCTGAGAAATACCATGCACCACTTTCTGGAGTACATGAATGTAGACTGGAAGTGGCTGCAAACAGACTGCAGGCGATACAACAAAAGATTTTTTTTAAATTTTAAACTATTTTTTATAACATGTAATTTTTGTTAAAAAGTTTTAACGATAACTGTGGGATAGGTTCACAAAGGAAGAGAATGAGACATAAAACAATACAGTGTAATCTACATTCACTGGAGATCACAATAAGGACAATGTACAGGTACAGACAGGTCAAAAGTGAGGTCTCGGAACAAGTCCCATAGAAGATTTGCTGTCCGCTGACAATCTGGGGAGTAAGATTGAAGAACAGTCCGCTGATAAAGCTGGTAAAGGGGGGAAGAGGCAACCTAACTGTATAGATCCTCTCTGGTGGATGACATATTGTTCAGGACCTTGTAAATCACCTGGGACAACTGGGTCCCTCAGAAAGGGGCCACGAGACATCAATAAAGTGTATATAAAACAAGAAATTTTTTTATAATTAAAGAAATAAGGAAATAGTGGAGG
>NW_017307451.1:205902-229240 GCF_000935625.1 Nanorana parkeri | reverse complement strand
TTTAGGGTGGCATGGGTGGGTTCGGGGGAATGAATACACAAGGAGGGCAGGTAATCTATATAAAGGCCTATCCCAAGGGACAATCTAGAAAACTAACAGCACTGTTGTGCATTCATACCAAAAAGATGCCTGTTATTTTGTTACAGTGCTAAAGAATGACCTAAGACAACAACACCAATCTGCACTCATTCTTCCTTTGGAGAATAACCTTAAAGTGACATTAAAGTCAAAAATCTTTTTCCCTCCCCCCAATGTTAATGTTAGCACTTACCTTAAATGATGTCCCTTAATCCGATCTTCTTCTTCTTTCCTGTCCTTTTCATCTGTCCCTCCAGCGGTGCGGCGGGTCTCTGATTCAGCGCTGACTCCTCTGAGCTTGCTGGCACTTCCTGTCCCACAGTGTCTGCATGCGGGTGCACTTCCTGTCACTGACTTACCTTGTAGACTTACTTGTGTCTCTACTCGCGTCTCAGCCGAAAATGTGAACTGCGCATGCGCCCACCCCAAGATGCTTTGCGGCCGCCTGAGAATTTTCACATTTTCGGACGGGAGTGCGCGGGGAAGACACAGGTAAGTATTAACCCTTTACAAGGCTCTTTTTTTTTGCACTTTTTGCATATACTTGCTTGCTAGCAATAAATATATGCAGAAAAACAGAGGGTTTCATTATCCTTTAAGGTGTGAAATAGTTTGCCCTCTGTGCTCCATGAGGATGGTTTGTGACTAAAGGGATTATTGTACAGGATTGTGCTTGATGACAAAAGAAAATATAGAACTACACTTTAAAGTTCTGCCTAGTATCACTTTTGATCAACCCCATGTTTAAAATGATAAATATAAACTTTTTTTGTTCTTCCTTACCGCACTGGACTAGGTGAAGATCTGAACCTTCTCTTCCCAGCCACATTCATTTATCTCAGTGTTCTCGTTACTTGCTAGATGTGTATCTACAAATTGTCTTTCCAGTAAAAAGATGCATCTCTCTCTCTTTCTCTACGTATTTAGTTAACGCATTTGGCTTGCTTAAGGTATTTCATAGATATTCAACACTACTGAGCATATTATTATTCAGTGCTTTTTATACCAGAAATAAATAAACACACCATGTAAAGACAGACTTCTGAATTAGATCAGGTTCACTGCCCAATGTAGGAATTGCATGGGAGAAGATAGAGCCGGTGAATGAGGACCACATGGACGTTTTGAAGCATTGTACAATGGCATTGACCAACCTGCTTATACAATATTTTTATTCAGTTACCTTATAATCTTCCAAACAACCCTCTCATACAGAATCCCATCATTGTCAGGTTAAATAAATTAAATCTACTCAGTGGGGCTGATTTACTAAAGGAGTAGAGAGTGATTACTTAGAGAAGTAATTGTTACCCCTTGATGACCAATAGCCCCACAGTACTAGTCTTGTATATTTCTTTGTCATGATATACTTCTCATAAACATTATGTAGCAACTGTCCAATTTATATAATGTTATGAAATGGTTAGCATTCTTATTTCTATTAGTTCTATTTTCTTTCTTACCTTTACTTAATGGCAGTTGTTCTCTATAAATGTGTCTCTCAAGATAATGAAAGCTTGGAGACCTCTGCTTTGGCTATAGGTTTAGTAATGTGGATGTTAGCATCCCTTCATAGAAAAACACAATGGCCTTATGGGAAATCACAACTTGTAAAATCAGTTTAAGAGAAATAATTGCCACTGGCCCAGTAATCCATGAATCATCTTTAGAACTAGATCCCCAGAGAGGCACTTCTCTACAACCAGCCACCAGCCTAAGCTGATACTAGATGTGCCGCATTAACCAGAGGTCTCACCACCTTATGTTACTGTTCTTTAAATACATTCCCCAAGGGACCACCAATAGCAGAAACTACAAGTTAACACATACTTTGGACAGATTGTCCACTTGTAATGTGAGCTAAGTTAATTGATTAATTAAATGATGACTATAGAAAAACAAGGAAATGTCTATAGGGACGGAGACCAACCTTATGTTATTGCATGTTTTATATTTACATTTCTCTAAAGTATGTGTGTATTCTAAAGCTCCCTGGTATATTTTAATAATTTATATTACTTCCATAACAAATCCAAAAAATAGTTTCCTCATTTAAGAATAGTGACCAGAGCTATATAAATCATTAATGTATGGCCCTGAGGCAATTACGCACCCAGAACTGGTGGTTTATAACTCATTACATTAATATAAGACACATTACAAAAGCCATTCATTCCAAACTGCATGTGACTGTTTTAGGCTAGTTGGCCATCATCACTACAGTGGGGGAATTACTAAAAGAGCTGGCAAAGTAAAATAAAGTCCAATCATGTAAAGCTAAATTAAAAGGAAGAAAGATTTTGACACCTGATTAGTTGACTGAAGTGAACACAGTAAACATGTACTTTTACTTTAGTTGCTACTGCTTTAAAAAAAACAAAAACCACCCATTGGCATGGCTTTATTTGAGTTGAGCTTAAGGAGCGATGGGGCAACAAGAAAGTACAACCAGTTAGGGTATCGTGAGGTGAAATCTAGTTATCTAAAAAATTAACCATTGCGGTGGAGCTAACCCCGCACTGCAAGGGTTAAATTCTCGCTTTGGGCTAGGGGCCAGAATACAGAAAATATGCTCACTCCGGCTCCAGCCAAGTAAGTATAGTGATACAGCGATGTGGACACCTGAAGAAGGACCCCACCCTCCTGTAAACAGAACATTGCTTCCCGTACAAAAGGTAGAGGTTTAATTCTGATCTACAACCCAAATACAGCCAAAACTTTACAGTGACGACTGCAGCCACCCCACTGCATTTCTTGAAAAAACACCAAAGGGGAGTGAGTGGAAAATCTTCCCTAAAGGGGGTCACAGAAAGAAATACACACAGAAATAAAAGATTATTTCTTGATATTAGTTGCAAACAAAGCAACTACTAATTTAATGCTATAAACAAGGGATAAAAGAGGGGAGACACAGGGTAAGTCAATGCAGGCAGCGTGCACCCACACAAACTCCATGTGACAGGAAGAGACAGGAGTAAACGCTGGATCAGAGACTGGCAGCAGCGCTGGAGGGACTCCTGAAAACTACTGGAAAGAAGAAGATTAATCGGATTAAACGGCATCATTTAAGGTAAGTCCTTACACCAGCATGGGGAGGGGGGATTTTTTACTTTAAAGTCACTTTCTGTGTTTAGTATGTGTTGGCCATTTCTTCCAGCGCAGCCCAAACTCAAGACAAGGCAAATTGCCTTGTAATGGATAGGTTTGGTTACCACTAGAGATGCACCGATATATCGGCCGCCGAAACATATCGGCCGAAAATTGAATTTTTGGAAAAATGCTGAAAGTGCCATTTTTGGTCGATATAGCGGTGCATCCATGATTTCTCTCCTCCCCGCTGGGCGCTACTCTGTGTCCCAGCGGGGGAGGAGAGAAACTGTCACAGGAGGCCGAGCGCTGCGGGAGGAGAGCACTGTGAGTGGCCGGTGTCTCTCCTCCCCATACCACTCAGCCTCCTGTGACAGATTAGGAGAGTGGCGGTGCGGGCGGAGACAGCCATTGCTGTCATAGGAGGCTGAGCTCTTCTCCTGCACCACCCTGCCCAGCCTCCTGTGACAGCCAATCCAGGATGGAGAGCGGCTGTCATAGGTGGCTGAGCTCTCTTCGTTGCACCGCCCCACCTCCTGTGACAGCTGTCAGTGATCGCTGAGCGTTTGTACTCAATCTCTTTTTCTATTTTAAAAGGAAAATATCAGTAGTCTGTTTAGACCCCTAATATTTCCCTGTGTGTGCGACGGCCGCAGCCGCTGCTGGCGATCCCGAGCTCCACTGTGCCCGGTGTGAGCCCGGGACCAGCACAGCAGCTCTGCGGCCTGAGATCAAACGGAGCTCAGTACACGAGCTCCGTTTGATCTCCTCCTCCTCGTCGGAATGCAGGAAGTGATGTGTATTACATCACTTCCGCATTCCTCTGTCAGTCTCCAGTACAGAAACCGGAGAGAAGCTGGTGAAGCAGATCTTAATGACCCCTGATGTCTCCATAAAGAGGACCTGTCACTGCAAATTGGCTATCACATAGGGAGCTTGTTTGCTCCCTATGTGATAGCAATAAAGTTAAGTGGAAAAAAAAGTTTAAAAAAAAATTAAGTTACAAAAAAATTAAAAGTCACACATCAAAGCAATATAAAATAATAATAAAAAAAATTAAAGTCCCCCGCCCCCACATGCACGCGCAAACATGCGTCGAGTCCGCCTACGTGCGAAAACGGCGATGACATCCATTGTGCCACACATGTTACATATCGCCGCGAACGTCGGCCATCAATCACTGATAACACTAAACTGATGAGCGGCTATTGTCAATTTTTGGTATGGTAGTTTTTGCGAGTTCGCAGACGCATGCAATTTTAAAGCTTGATATGTTTGGTGTCTATTTACCCGACGTAACCCTGTCTTTTATATTTTACCAAAAAATTCAAGTGGTGATTAAATACCACCAAAAGAAAGCTCTATGTGTCCCCAAAAAATGGTATAAAATTCATTTCAGTACAACGTTGCATGACGGAATAAATGTCAATGTACCGCAGCGCTGAACACTGAAAAATGACCTGGCCAGGAAGGGGGTGTAAACACCCGGTCAGCAAGTGGTTAAGTGCACTGCGCTGAGCCCATAGAACTGAAAGTTCTAAAAAAAAAAGCAACAGTGTGATGTGCCTCAATCAAGCTTTCTGAATAATCGTGGTAATCTTACTCTTTGTATAACATAAGTGTCATACAAACAGTAAAAAAAAAACGGAAAAAAAAACACAAGTCCGGCGTTGAGCAGCTGATAGCTGAAAAAACATACAGTATGCAATACGTCTCTGTAATTCAAGCACATTTGCCCATGCTTTATCCCTTGAAACTACCCTGCAAGTACAGAAAAATACCTGTTGATCTGCCAGAAATGCACTTAGCTCTTAATTTCCTATTGTGGGCTGACAACACTCAACAATTTGTGGTCTGAGTGGGGTCAGCCCTGCAGAGTTTTCTTTTACCAAACTAGTCAACTACTCCCGCTGTCTTCATCTCCAAATCATAGGAACTGTTTGATTGGCAGTCCTAAGATATGTCCTGGAGGGGTCAAATAGCTTCTTTTAGAGGCAGAGAGCACAGGAAAGCTCTGAATTTATGACAACATCAACAGGTATTTTTGTACTTATGAAACACAAATAACTACATGCATAGAATTGTATATCTAACAGAAAAAAGGGAGCAAATAGGAGAAGTTCATTGTAATGGTTTACATACACTTTAATAAGGGGTTGTAGTACTGCCCACTTTGGGAACTTTGGTGTAACTGTACTCCTCTGCACTGTGCACTGAAATTTTGCTGTTTTGGGAAAGGGGGAGTATAAGACTGACAGCTGGGGTAGGGATGGCTTGGGCTGGTAGTTAGCAAAATAAGTATAATTACACTACAAATGCAGTTTTACTTAAATATCAGTGAAAAGAGCCACGTAAATAATTCCTTGTTGCTTCATTGGCCTGTTGTTTTTTGAGAACCACGTTATTGCTCGCAGACAGCATATTATTATGATATTTTGGTTCCACATTACATTCCAGTTTGTTTTTACTTTGATTTTTTTGACTTTATATTATACTATTTTATACAATTATGCTGTCAAATATGTGGCTTTATTTGTGCATTATAGGTACCCAATCAATTGTTGAATGCTTGTGAAGCGGAGTTTTCCAAATGAGACTTTTTACCTATTTTGGACTACCATGTTTACTTCAAAAATTACAATTACCAAATTACCCTTGCCTACAGAGGACTAGGTAATACATAAAATACTGCAAATATAATATCTGGCGCTTATATAAAGTTACAGGTAGCACTGGACACATGCATCTGGCAAAGGATGAGATCAAATAACTTTTACTGAACTTCAACAGCAACCGCAGCAGTTTTAATCCAAACATAAGGAAATTAGGGTACTCAAATACCTGTTTTTTTCTGTTTTTGCAGCATACTTGTTTATTTTAGCATATTTGTACATCCTTTTTATAAAAGAATGGTTTAGCTGTTTTGTTCACATTAATAATTGCCAAGACATTTATTCACATGATCTCGGCTAAAGGGGAAATTCAGGATTTGGATTGGTCAATGTTCTCCTTTAGCAATGGTCACTAGACTACTGCTTATGCTTTTGATCATGAGAAAGGACAGTGCCCAGTACACAGATTAAATAGAGCAATTTTTTTAAGATTAATAAAAAAAAAAAAAAGTATTGTCCATATTTCAGCCTATAATAAGAAAACTGAGCAGCGTATTTAGGAAAACATAATACACAATATACAGTAAGCCTTATGTATTTAAGAAACAGTATAATAGTTAGGAAGGCAAATAGGCCCTATAGCTACTGAACAGTTTATTGATGCATATTAATGCTGCTTTATTTGGGCATCAATGACCTCAAATATCTCAACTCCATCAAATGCTTATAAGCAGCTGTACTCCCTCGTATTGTAAACTCATTTGTGCTAAGGATTCAGTCCTGTTGTACGACCATATGTTTAGTGTGTACTACTGGTGGCTACCCTTTGTCTGAAGTACTGCGAATGTGAGCACACTAATGTCTGGACAGCATTTGCATCACATTTGTATTGCATTTTCATTGTTTGCAGTTGGGCACACTTTAATGAATCTCTATTGTGAATGCAGGTCTAGTACACACTACCGTGTTTAACGGAAACCTTTTGTGAAACATGGAGGCAGCCACTGCTGACTTCACATTCTGCACATCCTAGTTGCCTGGTTGTCATGCTGTCCCTCCTGCTTCAGTAGTTTGAGTCACTGATGTGGATCAGGCATGTAGAAACGGACTAATGACATTACTCTAGCTTTCCTGAAATGCATACTCATACCTCCCAAAATTCTGAGATGGGAAAGGGGGACACCCTTTAGCAGAAATGTTATAGGCAAAGTACCCGATTACACCAACCATGAAGAATGAAACGCCAAAAATGGTTGGTCAAACAGCTTTTTTTCACCACTACTTTTCCTGTATCCTGGCTTTCCAAAATAACAAACACAACATTTTACAGGTTGGATGAAACTTTTGGTGTAGAATAGCACAATTGTTAATTAAACAGTACATTTTTATATACACCAAAAAGAGGGACAACTGAGGCAAGAGGGACAGAGGGGTTTGGTTCCAAATGAAGGACAGTCCCCATTGACATTAGTGAGGTTTTGATGGGTTTTTACATTTTTTTTTTTTAAAGTAGGACAGTTGGGAACCATACATGCTTATTCTGTGACTCAGAAAGGCCAACATGAAAGTCAGGAAACTAGCATTGTGAGAATGATGTCATCAGGGGCAACCTTTATATTTATCTTTGGAAAGGGAATGTATTTGAAAAGATCATATGGCATTTGTGTACATTTATATACTTAACTTTCTGAGATGAGAAATATATATTTGTGTGTGTGTGTGTGTGTATATATATATATATATATATATATACTGTATATAAAACAAATCATATATTAAAACATGGATGCACAGATCCCATAAGCCCCGTATGCTCCTTAAAAATGACAGCTGCCTCCTAACGTTTGAGTTTTTCTCTAGTCTAGTCTTGGAGCTGGAAAAGTATCTTTACTTGTACCAAGTATGGCACTTGGTATCTGAACATCCCTAGTTCTTTGGATACATTTTTTTTATAACTAATAACATTATCTCTGATAATTATGTGAATTGATTTCGTGTGCATGTGGTGTTGGCAGAGAGGGGGTTAATATTCAGTTTTTTGGGGGGAGGGTACTTGAATTATTTAGCTTCATCAATCAAATACTTGCCTCCTTTATAGCGTTCCCCCGAACAGCCAGACATGAGACAGATGTTCCCCTGCTGTCCTGAAGAGTGTCTAGACCCTATTTGGAATCCCTATGCAGAAGTGTGTCGCACCCCAGACAAAGAAGGGCAAAGGGCATTCTGTCCAGCAACCCTGGCATATTTCATAATAGTCTTGCCATCAAAACATTACCACCCACTGGATTAATATTTACAGTGATAAATCATGGGAATGTAGGCATTCACACTGGCAGCTGCAGCTCCAATACTACTTCATGGCACATTCCTTCAATAGGTCACTCATTCCCTCAACCGGCTGTTGGCCAAGAATCAGTCTACAAATGCTGGGGCTGGATGACCATGTTCATTAAGGAAGCTGAACTAAAGCTAGTCTTTTGTCAAACACAAAACATCAGAAGATCCAATGTATGACAGTTAACCATTCTGTGAGTACCATATACTGCAGAGGCAAAAACTAATTCCTGGATAAATTATTTTAATTAC
Source organism: Nanorana parkeri (assembly GCF_000935625.1). Lineage (NCBI taxonomy): Eukaryota > Metazoa > Chordata > Amphibia > Anura > Dicroglossidae > Nanorana > Nanorana parkeri. Next base: position 220,877 of record NW_017307451.1, on the reverse strand, counting down.
ATAATTTAATTTGGTCATTTTTAAAGTCAAATGGATTTCTTCTTTCCTTAAAGGGATCACTTAGCTAAATGCTTCTTTAGAGTGTAAATGGTTTGCAGCCTTCCAGGCAACATAGATTTCCCAGCAAGCTGGACGAATTATTTAGTCACTTTTACAGATTAAGTAACATTGAAATGCTTGTATGCAACTTTTTGCTGTACTTATCTCTGAAAAATATTATAAGCAATGCCCAGATCTTGGTTATCGATGACTAACAAAGGGTATAAAAAAGGTTCTTATTTTTAACTGAAATTTTTTTAAACCACTTTAGAGTTAACCCCTTTCAAGCGGAAGAATCTGGATTGTGGCATTAATCAAAAGGAGCATACTTGTCAGTTGTTAGGGCCAGGGGGACTGAAATCTCACAGTGCCTTTCTCTTATGTGAATTGAGGCATCCATGTATTATTCATGTGTTTGGGGAGGTGCCTGATCAATGCACACAGCACGCAATACATATAAAGGCCCTTGGTTCATTGCCATGAGGGCAGAGCACACTACACATTAGACCTTCTGCATCCTTATTGGTCTTGGATAGGCTGCACTACTTGCACCAGATCCATAGGTTCTGCTGATATCATCTAATCAGTAACTGGTTACAAGAGCACAAGTTGGATCACCTAAATAGAAGGAGATAGTCCTGGGGGCCTTATGCAGTCAGGCCGGGATAGCCCCTTAGGAACCCAGCTGATCAGTTTTAGGAGTGCTTCCTCCTTCTATTAGCATGCCCTTTGCACTAAAGCACACCACAGTGGCACCGTGTGCTGCTTCTTCCTCCCCCAGTCTGAGCTCTGCAGTACAGGCACTGCTACAGGCTGAAACCAGGTCAAATTCAGTATCTACACTTCTCGCATTTAAAAAAGAAGACGCTTTTAATGATGTATCAATGATTAGAGAGCTGCATTAATTTGTGCCTTGCATATATGCCTTGGGTTCAACTTTAAGCAACGTGGAAGGCTTGAATATTTCCTCCAGAAAGACACAGCTTGAACTCGGTGGCTTTTTACAAAGACTGAAAGCTCTGCTATACCAAAATAAGTCCTTGGGCTGCCAAAAAAAACTGCTTTCAAGCTGTCCCAAACACTGTGATTGATGGGAATCCAAGAGCACCAACACATGTGGCTTAGCATAAGATGCCTTACAAAGGGTGTTTGATAAAAAAGGAAGCTTTTATTATCACTCAGCAGTAACAAAGCACAAGAATTCACACAAAGTATATGGGTAATATAGTATAAAAGAAAGGACAGAAATTGGCATTTAAGATAGAGACCCATGCCTTTGTAGACTTACATTTAGACTTACAGATTGGTCCATCAGTGAAAACCAATGAAGAGGCGATAACACTTTTTGACATTTTGGACATTATGGCTGCTTTACATCTGTTTTTAAGTTTCGCTGAAAGACATTTCATACATATATTCAGGGTAATATGACATAGATGTTGATTCTGTTGCACTGCAGAGTAGGATGACATGGGTGCTAATTATATTTCTCTGTATGCTAGTTATCTTCTTTATTCTGTGCTGAATGCTTGGCTGCCAGATCCTGTGAAAAGAGGAGCCTGCTGGCCTGTGGGAACCCTGCCAGCATACATCTCCCATAGATTCCTAACCATGCGGCAGCACTCTATGAGTAATACTGCAAGGACTCCATTTCCCATTGTGATCTATTTTGCCAGGTTGATGAATTGATCCTGGTATGGGTAATCATGACAGGGTTCTGTTATTGGCTCTTGTTGGCTGTCTTGCAGTTTTGAAGGAACTGTTCTTGTGTTGCCTTTGTGTATCAAGAACGCTATAAGCAGCATAAAAATTGGATTGTATGTCATATTCCGGATTCTCCAAAAGAACTGAATTAGTAGGACTTTTTGGTCTTGCTAGCTAAATAGGTATATGGATACCACTGATAAGAAAGCTATAACTTGATTATATTGCCAACCTCACTTACCTCTGTATAATCTGAATGACAATGTATGGTAATAAAGTAAATAGTATAGCATCAATGTACATGAGTAGAAATGTTAGCCATTTAGGAATATATTGTTGCAAGAGTCTGCAAAAAATTATTTTAGAATCCCAGATGGAAATGGATATTTATAGGTATATCTATATACATATACATATACATATACATATACATACATACATACATACACACAGCAATCCTTGTCATGTGTGGCATTATTTCCCTACGTGAGAAGCGTTACACCACAGAATGATTTTAACACTCCAGACAAATGAGAACCAAGAGTGTTCTTTACCTTTCTGCTATCTGAGCCGAAGCGTGAAATAATGCCCCCTGGCCTGGCCCTTGCTTGCCATGCAAACCTCAGACAAAAAGCGTAATTAGATATGCGTTCATTTTTTTAAATCATGTGACCAAAGATCTGATAATTATACGGACAACTAAGGCCTCTTTTGCAAGGGCAGTCCAATCAGATACGTCTGTCAGTTTTTCCGTCTGTTCTGATTGGAAACGTAATGTCAGGGCCACAAATATAATGAAGTGGCCCCATGGGATTTTGTCATCCCCTGCACCCACTTAATTCAATTAAATTATTATTTTAATCCAACAATAGTTTTAGTCACGATAAGGTACAGTCTTCTGGAATTTTCCGTTGGGCTGTTTCTGGTTTCCCATTTGTCTGTTTCCAGGTGCCCTTAATAGTGTCATGTCAATTCTGCCTGGAGATGGCTGTCGCTAGGAAGATCTTTGGAAATAAGGTGGTCGTGATTAGTTACCTAAGTTTTGGAGGGAAAAGTAAACAACCAATCAGTTGTGGGACTCACCTTTAAATGTTTACAGTCAGAAGCTCTCTTCAGCAGTGATCGTCTGCAACACAACTTGCCCCACCCTCCCTCCCTTGTCGCGGCTATCCTTTTTGGGGGTATTGTCGCCCACATATGTGGGTGGACAGTGTTAATGTTATATTGGACTGGTGATGAGTATGGCTCGAGTCTGGGTGACTGAGCTACTTTATGTTAACTGGTTTTAAAAGTTCATTCGTTTATATATTAGTGTTGTTGAATTTAAATAAAGAATTTATATTTTGCTTTTAACCCCAATAAAGGGCCGCGGCCAATATTTTCCACTCATATCGTTTGTATAGTTTTTATTTATTCTGTCATATATTTTAATGTATTTATAGGTTGTGGGTGCGGTGGGGTTCTACAATCCCATGTAACTCTTTGGGCAGCTAGATCTAAACAGTCATATGGACATCCAAATACATCCCCCAACTCCGTGTAGGCCTGGGGAGAAAAAAAATGAACAGTGTTCTGTTTATGTGGACCTGATCGTGACAGATCAGAGGTAATTGGATGTAACACGTGTCTGCTTACATCCAACTGCCCATAGACCTAACATAGATGGTCAATGTGGAGGGAACAAAACTGGGATGGATCAGCAGCGTGGATCAGTGGATCATGGATAATGAAATAATAGTATTTTATATTATGATAAAATGATTAATGCTCTTGCACACTGTTACTCCTCAAACCTAATACAAACTTCTTTAAACTCTAGCTTCAGAAAACTTTTTTTTGGTAGAGCTACAAATCTCAGCCCTCCTATAAAGTTTTACCGGGAAAGGGGAAGGGGGGTGTGTATGCATTAGACATACAGGGTTAATTTAATTTCAGTTTGTAGAAGACGTTCAGAGGGCAAAAAATCTACACTGCTAAGATAGCTAAGAAAATGCTTCTTCTGCAGGGGGGGGATCTAAGACTAGAAGATTCTGAGCTCTGATTCCAGTCCTTCTATGTTGGAAATCTCACAGTTTAGTTTCCCTAATCAGCCTCTCTAATGGGGCTCCCCAGCAGCCCAAACATTGCTATGCCACTGCTGCACTGCGCCTCTCTGCCTGACACAGCCCCCCCCCCCCCTCCGCCTGACACCGCCCCCCCCCCCACACACACCACTATAACACCCCAACTGTATCCACCTCTTTTCCTCCCAGAAGTAACTTATTTTGTGTCCTTTAAATTCATCTACAGTTCTTGTTTTTGCCTATGCTCATACATACTGGATGCACACTCAAAAACATACTAATTTACCATATAAACAGTTGTATGGAAAAAAAACATCTATTGTCGTAGTTTAATAAACAAATGGCATATATGAGTATGATGACCATAAGTGTCTTTGTTTGTGAATACTAGTAAACATTTTAGTAAAAAGGTAGGAAAGCTTGTATGTAGAGGGGAGGTATTCTCTAGAGGAAGTTTTTATTTAGTATACTTTGGCCATGGTATTCTAAATTAGAGGTAAAATCCTCCCTTAAGAAAAATACATTTTTATGGAAAATGAAAAGTTGGTCTAATGAGATCACATACACTTTACAGGTGCTGCTAGTCGGGGGAATGGTGGGTTCCCCTGCTGTGTGAGCCTGTTGCTACTAGTGGGTCTCATTATGCCTAGCCTTTGGTAACAAAAGCTTAAAGTAGAACTAAACTCTCACAAAAGAATGCCTTGCTTTGTTCATCTGTTCTCTCCCTGTGCCAAGCACATTCTGTAGACGCTTTATATGAACTTCCTGTATGTGCATGCTCCACAGGTGGCTGGACGTCACACTTTTATTGAAGTGACTAAGGCAGAAAGTCTGTGTTGGCACAGTTGCTGGTAGTCCAATTTGCAATCCTGCAGGAAAGGATATCAACACCACAACTGACTGGGTAGTATTGTAAGGATTCCCATCCTAGGAAAAGAAGCATCTGTGTATACACTATGCTGGTAAGATCACCAGATTTAAAGATGTAACCTCTAAAACTTTTTTCAATATTAAATCCAAATGAAACAAATATTAATTGCAGAGAAAAGTATTTCTTTACATTTTCCAAATAGCTGGCTCAAACTCTTCCAGCTCTGCTTCCCAGAACTTCTTATCCAGTACAAGATTACAAGGGACAGAGCAGACTCCAGCAACTGTTCAAAGTAAGTAGCTTGATTTGCTGAGTATGAAGAGGCACACACAGCTTACTATCAGCTTACTAACACACACAGCGGTGGCACGATAGGAACCTGCAAGGGAAAGGAACAACCCTAAAACAGGTTATCAGTGCTCAGGGGACCAGCGGATTCTGCAGGAAGCTAAAACTTTTAAACTTCAAGGAGCAGCATCCATTGTAAGTAATTTCATCAGTAATTAAAATAGTTTAAAAACCTTTTGGCTTTAATATCACTTTAATTGAAATCAGGGAATATAAAATAAAGAAACTTTTTGACAATACAGGAACATGTGCATCAATGTATTTGGGGTTAGATACAATTTAAGATGTCAGTTAGTGCTTAATGTTTTACAAAACAGGAAATAGAATTTAAAGGCTAGCTCTGAGAAAAAGTCAGTCATATAGCAACTTTGTGACGGGACGTACACTGTACGTCTCCCGTCACGAAGGGGTTAAATTAGTTTGTATAGAAACAACCTGAAAACAACCTAAGTATAGGCACACCATGTTAGCATAAGGATCCCTCGCTAGGACATAGAATCAATGCAGATGGAGTGAGGACAGTATAAGATGATCTTCACAACCTGTAAGCAGGGCTGGCGCTTCCGCTAAGCAAACTAGGCAGCCATCCAAGGCGCACTGCCGCCTATGGTGCAGCCTTGACCAGCGCCTTCCTTGTACTGTGTCTGTCATGTAATCTTGTGGCTGTGCTAGCTAGTCTCTTCTGCCTCCGCTGTTATCCTGTGGCTGGGCTAGCTGGGCTAGCTGGGCTCTGCTGTTCTATGGCTGATGTGTTTACACTGGCAGCAGTAGAGGATGTCTCCACATTAACTGAGTGCTGATTCTGTGTCATAGCCGCTGGGCTCGAGGAGATGGGCATTTCTGTTAGCAGCAGCCAATTGGATCCCACCTGTCATTGTCAGGAGTGCCAATGGTTTGTCAGAAGCACGAAGTGGAACTCACTGGCAGGAAATGGCCTGAAGCGTCCGAAGGCAGAGGTACAAAAAGGGGTAATCCAAAGAGAAGTTAAGTCCAATCCGAGTCGAGGCAGGCAGCAAAGGTTCAGGGGCAAAAGGCAGTCCAAGGTCGGCAACAGGAGGTCCAGATAAAGGGGGTCAGGAAACAAAGCAAGGCACATGTACAGGGAGCTAGGAAATCACACCACAGGATGAGATAACTCAGCAACAAGCCAGAGCTCTGGCCAGGTTTTTATAGCCAGGGGGGTGTAAGTCCGCCCCCCTGTCACCGAAGCAACTAGGAGGCTTCTCTCCACGAGAGCCAATGGCAGGCGAGAGGTGGTATGGGTGTGTACGGGAACCTCCCCCAGCAAGGTCCACACCTGAGGCCTAAACAGGCGCAGGCTCGCTATGCACGCGCTCCCTGGGATGCGTGCGCAGCCTGCGTACTCGCACCCGCAACCTGGGCGCCAGTGGTTCTGCCAGGCTGGAGAGAGACCCGTACCCTGCGCCATGCCCGCTGACCCTGTGGGGAGGTGAAACCCCTGGTTTCCTGACAGTCATCCAGCGAGGTCTCGGTCCACCCCTCACCATCTGTACGTACAAAGCGGTTTTGTCTGACTACTGCAAGCGTCCTGGTTTCCAGGACAACACTTCCTCTGGGCTGCCTCACACACTCCGCCAGAAGGGCACTACAGAGATACAGCCTTCTCTCTATGACATGCCTCTTAGGTGAGCAGACAGATACACAGCACAAGAAACATTAAACTTTATATATCCTATGTTATCCACAGTACTGTACTATGTATATGTATTCCTATTACTAATTTACATTCAAATTGATTGTTGGTGGGAATATGATGTCATTATGTCATCGGGGGGAGGTTTACACCTTTTGTGATGGTTTGGCACTGTATATATTGTTTCACTGTGGTTATGTGATTGTCACTGTGCTTACCCGATGAAGAGACCATTCACAGTTCCGAAGCATTGCTTTTTGCACTGTGTCACTATGATTGCTTAGCGTCTCAATCAAAGGTGTTGTGCACGTTGGAGTGCGGTTGACTTCTTCAAATATTGTAATATATACTGCATTCTAGTGGATGTTTATATAATATGGGGGGGAAATGTTCTGCCCCGGGGCGCCCATAACTCTGGTTACGCCACTGACGCTGCACCATCCGCCTGTCACACCAGCACCCACCTTCATATTGGGTTACTGATCTGGATTGCGGTGGATGTTGGACTACTACTTGAAAGGAATTATTTGCCATTGTTAGTTAGCAGGAGGAAGCAGTCTCCTGCAAACTTCAGCCAATCCCTGATGAAGAGGTATTCAACCAATGAGCTGCCATGCAAGCTGTGCTGCGCGCAACATCAATTCCTCCCTGCTGCTGCAGTCAGTCCCCACACAGAACAAACACCAGCAGGAAGGTGAGAGCAGCCCTGCATAGCCTATATTTTCTAGACTTGTGCATTCAACGAAATTCCGTTGATCCCTTGGTTCGTCTGAATCCAAATTAACAAATTATTATATGGCCACATATATACGAAAACCGTATTTGGTGATGGCACACGCCAGTATGAGCGCCACCATCTTGGTGTATACCAAGATATATATCAAAATGGTGGCACCCAACAGGCCTGTGAGGTCATGCACCCCGTCTCCGAAGTGGCGACGCGCATGCGCAGAACGTGCCAGTGGCTTGTATGGCCGCCGAGCGTTCTCTTCCTTAAATATATATATTTTTTGATTTTTTTTTTTTTTTTTAAGAGAAGCCCTGCATATTTCTTTTTTTGTATCTTAAGTCTAAAGATACTTGGCCTATACCAGAGCCACTGAGAGTTTAGTTGACACAACGTGTAGGCTAGATAGATCAAAGTGGAGTGTAAATCATATGGCAAGATTAGCACTAAAGATCAGGTCAAACTAGGTAGTCAAACAACCAGAGCAAGGTACCAGATGAAGAAAGATAAGCAATTTCAGAATAAAGCAGAGGACAGGTCTGATAGCAATCAAACAAAAAACAAATTTAGGTAGGAAAGCTAGGTCAACAACATAGGTCAAACAGAAAGCACACCCACAGAGCTAACAGGCTAGATAACTATAATAGGCAAGACAAGCATTAAGTGGCATTTCTTTTAAAGGGCAAATAGCCAATACCTACCACATGAATGCATTCACACCCATTTCACATGCCACTGTAAAAAGTGGTGCAGAGATGCAGCCGTCTTGAGAAGGGGCATCTAAACCTTCAAATTCAGGATTGTAGTTGCATTTCTTTTGAAAGATCAATACAAACCAATTCACATTCAGTGGACAGAGATTCAGCACTGCGCTTCTGGACTTTAACTCTTTTATTGCATCACGTTGGATAAAGCTGAATCCATCATTTTGCTATTCTCACACTTATACTTGTGAAAAGTGTTAGTAATTTTCACCATGCGTGACAATTCTGATCTGAAAGACACAGTGTTGATTTTTTTTTTTAATGATGGAGTCAGTCACTTAATATTAAACTTGAGAATTTGCTATTGACTGAAAAAAAAATCAAGGTTAAACCACTAACAGAGCCGTTGAAGAATGATGCAAAACTATGAATAAAGAGCGTTATTGGGATTATTGTGACTGGTATGCAGCATACAGTCTCTCGAACCTTGGCCTAGCCTTTATCAAAAATGCTTGGAACAGCATTTCTACATTAATGAATTGACATACTTCACAAGCATACATGATAACTTGCCTGCTGACAATGACCTGTAACCCTCATCTGAGTCCAATTACACCAACATCCATGTGTTTAAAGTAACTCTGTATTGAAAAAAATAAATATAAGAAATACGCTGCTCAGGCAACATAATATGCCAGCTCTTACTCTTACAGCACTCTCTTGCCACCTCGATCTGTCATGAAAGCCCTATCAAAACCAGCACTTCCAGGAATCAGGCACAAGGTGCACATGACAATCCTTCCTGCCTCTCATGAAGGGTCAAACACCAGACCTGAGTGGTGTCACATAGAAGTATGCCAAACCCTATATACTCTACTGTATATACCTATGCTGAAGGTACGCTATGCTAATGACACCTAACGCTCTCTATTCCTCATTGCACCCCTTCTGTCTCCTCACTCATCAGTTTACTCACTGACATATCAACATGAATGTCACACCACTTTAACTCAATTCGTCCAAAACTGAGCTCAAAATATTTCCTCGTCTTCCCCCAACTTCTTCATCGAGATCAACAGCATGACGGTCATTCCCTCCCCTCCCCTGTGCTAGATCCTTGATTCTGACCTATCCTATCTTTCCCACATCCAATCACTGTCCAAATCTTGCTGCCTTAACCTCCACAACATTTCAAAAATTTCCAAAATTGCCCCAACTTAATAAAGGACACCTCAAAACTTCTAATTCAAAACTTCAAGAATTAAGTGCTCATTTTTCATTGTCTAGGAGCAAAAGTTATACCTGAATCTTGCAGTGGGCTGACTGTTAGACCAGTCCAGTGTATTAGTACGCCTTTTTTTAGACTCTAAAAGTATGTTAGGTATGTTATTATAGCAGCCTTGTTCACATTGTGATCATTTTGGATGCAAACAAGTTTTATAGGGTATTTAAACTCTTGCATATTTTTGCATATATCTATGGCTAGCAATCAGTAGATATATACAAAAACATGAAAAAAAAAAGTTACCAAACAGGTTTAAACTCACCTGTGTCTCGGCTGCGCGCACCAGTCCAAAGATCATAAGATTCTTCGGTGGCCGTAAAGGATCATGGGGCGGGCACATGCGCAGTAAAGATCTTCGGCTGGGAGAAGGAGAGACACAGGGTAAGTCATTGCAGGCAGCCCAGCAGCGTGCACCCGCACTTTCTTCGTGGGACACAGAAGACGCAGCAGTCAGCGCTGGATCAGAGACTGGCACCAGCGCTGGAGGGACAGCTGAAAACTACAGGAAAGAAGATGATTGGATCAAGAGGCATCATTCAAGGTGCACACATCATCATTGGGGTGAGGAAAGTTTTTAGACTTTAAAGTGACATTAAACCCTCAGATTTTTTAACATAAACCAATACTGTAATGTGTGCCTTAATGTAATCCATGATAGTTTCCCTTCTCTTTGCTGCTCTTCCTTTTAAATCATTATCTCTTCTCATGCTGGGGGAGAACTTCTTCTCATGCTGGGGGAGTGCCTCTTCCTGTAGTGCTGGCTCAGGTTGTGAATCTGAACACAGACACCATGTATCCATTCCAGAGACAAGGCAGTCTGCTGCAAAACAGAAGTTCTGCCCAGCATGAGAAGAGATACAGATTTAAAAGGAAGAGCAGCAAAGAGAAGGGAAACAACCATGGATTACAGTAAGGCACACATTACAGTATTGGTTTATGTTAAAAAATCTGAGGGTTTAATGTCACTTTACTGTGTAAGTGTGGTGCTGCAGATTTGGATTGTGCAGTGCATGACTTGTTGAGCCTAACAGATGGGCGATTTTATGTTCTTTGTTCACTGTTTTATTATCAAGTACACTTGCTTTAGTATTGATGACTTGTTAGAAAAGGGTTAAATCCTCCTTAACTGCAAAGCAACAACTGACTTGGGATTTCACTTGTAGCCACTTTGTGGATTGCAAAATATCAGGTAACCAGAGATACTTTGTGGGATAAGAGTCTCTATTAATAGCATGTAAACATCTGAACTGGGCTGGCTGCCAAATTGTGGATATATAACCCCTGAGGATCTTGGACAAAGTGATACAAGTTTTATGCTTTGCACACAAGATATGGATACTTTCAAGTTCTTAGAATGAACTGCACTTTTCTTTATCATATCAGGTGTAAACAGCTGATAGCAAGCGTAGGAGTAAACTGGTCATGTTAATAAGGGATGGTCTCGATGTTCAAGTCGAGCAACAGTTCGAACATCAGTAGTTCCGGTGTTTGGCGATTCGGGCGTTCGGGGGGCTCTTCGTCCGACAAGCGCCCCACAAGGCACTGCGCACCGCACAGTGCCTTGAGAAACCTTGATTGGGTAAAGCAATGCACCTGACCGCAGGACGGGTGCAAGACTTTACCCAATCACAGCACAGTGCACCCCTATGTCCACAGAAGATCAGTGCTTATTTCTCCAAGATGTTTGGAACAACCTACCTGCCAAGTTCATTCAAAAACGCTGTACAAGTGTATTTAGAAGAAGGCAAAGGGTGGTCATGGCAAATATTGATTTGATTTAAATTTCTCTTCTCCTCATTTACTTTCCATTTTGTTCATTGATAAAAATAAACTATCAACACTTTTATTTCTGAAAACATTCTTACTTCACAGCATTTTTTCACACCTGCCTAAAACCTTTGCACAGTAAGGTACATACATATATATTCATTTTTTTTTAAACACATTTAGATATAAAAATAATTAAATAACTTAAAAGGAGAACTATGAGGTCAGTGATTTTCATTCAGCCTCATAATCTGAGCTGACCTGTGACAATGAAACTGTCACACGTCGGCTCAGTAGATCGGGAAGTGAGCGAACATATACCGTCGCTCGCTCACTTCTCGATCTATCCATGTAGAGAGCCGTGACTGTCACTCACGGCTCCCTGCAGGGATTCCCTCCTCTCCCCTGTCCGATCCTCCAGCGCTGACTGGCGGAACGGACGGGGGAGGGGGCGGGCACAGCTGGCTCTGCCTCTGGATAGGCAGAGCCCGCTGTCAATCCCGCAGCTGGGTGGATCTCGACAGCAATGAATTTCGGGATCCGCTCCGGCTGCGGCGTCTCAGTATACCGCAAGTTGTAGCTCGCAGTATACTGAGCTTTGGGTCACGGGAAAACGCTAGTTTGTGTTCTGGCGTGACCCTTAGGAGAACTATGGGGAAAAGCCCTGACCCCATAGTTCTCCTTTAAGTGCTCAAATAAAACTGACCCCTGAATTATATTTTAACAAATATCTTACACAAAAATAATATTTCTAGAGCTGCAGCTAACGATTATTTTCAAAATCGATTTGTTAGCCGATTAAATTCGATTAATCGGTTAATCGGAGAAAAAATAAAATAAAAAAATTTTTAACAAATGGCTCCAGTGATGGGACTAGTTTGTATTGAGATTGTAGTCCATCACAGGAGCAAGCTTGGAGCGGTGGAAATAAAAAAGAAAGTGTGGTGTACAATATAGTGAAATGGAAAGTGTAAAATTATACAGCAATGAATGCAGAATGGCACTGGCTATAGAGGACTACAAATCCCAGCAATAGTACGTTATACAGCACAATGCAGAATACCACCAGTTAGTTATAGAGGAATACAACAAATCCCAGCAATAGTACATTATACAGCACAATGCAGAATACCGCCAGCTATAATGTACTATTGCTGGGTTTTGTAGTCGTCTATAGCTGGTGGTATTCTGCATTGCACCACTGTATAATGTATTATTGCTGGGATTTCTAGTCCCAGCAGTCCCGCAATGCAGAATACCACCAGCTATATAGGAATACAACAAATCCCAGCAATACATTATACATATAGTGTATAATGTATTGCTGGGATTTGTATTCCCACTCCCCCAGCATTACATTATAGAACACCATGTGGGGGGGGGGCTGCAGGCTTACCTGAGCAGTCTTCCAGCAACTTGCTTCTGAGATCGGGGCCTGTCTATCGGCGGCTGTCATCCCACCACACCTGCTCCTCCTTATGTCTTCTTCTCCCCACGTCTCTGTGCCGATCGTGGATGTGGGCGGGCGGCGGGCATGAGGTGGGGAGGAGGTGTGGTGTGTAAAGCGTGGATGCGGGCGGGTCTGGCGGCGGCGATCGTGAGGTGGGGGGGAGGTGCGGCGCGTGGCGTGTGTAGAGCCGTGAACAGGGCCAACTAATCGAAAAACCGATTAAACGATGATTGAAAACGTTGACAACTTTTTCAATAATCGATTATAAATCGATTTAGTCGATTAGTTGTTGCAGCCCTAAATATTTCTAATGCCTATTATAGTTTTACTCTAGACGACAAAACTTACTGCTGGGCAACTGGCATTTTGAAAAGATGTAAACATTGGCAGATCAAGTTTTTCCAGTATAGGATTTTTTAAAATCGGTTATTACTTTTTCTTTTAAATGTTTAGAATTAGATAAAAAAGCACTCCCTACCATTCCCCTAAAAAATACCTGCCCTGCATAAAAAGCATTCAGGCTAGTGTCCCCATAGCTTGGGGGCTTTTAAGTGTGCAGACCTTGGAAATGCCGATACCAACCTAGGTTGGGCGCTGGTTGGGCTGCTCCCTGCCAGTGAACTAAAAGCAATTATAAATTTTTGCAGGAATCAAACATGTAAAAACCAAGTCACAATAACTATGTTAATGTAATTTTAAAAGTTGTTTTTCAATATTTTTAATCTGCAATCTTGCCATTAAGGTCCTTGTTCAGGTACTTCAAGTTATGGGGCAACAACTCCCTGTCTCCCAATTCTGCTCGTATGTTATTACCTGTCACCACAATGTGGGCACACTTTGGGCTGGCATGGTGCACTATTATCACTATCAGAAAGACAGTGCAGAGCAATGATGTGTATCTGTGGAGTGCATGCATGCGGGTGGGAAGTAGCCAAAAAAGGCTGGAGGAGATCATCAAAAAAAAAAAAGGCAAAACCTGCATTATATGAAAAAAATGGCAATTGTTTATGATACTCAAAATAAACATCAATCGACTTTATTTACAATATTACTTTTGTCATTTGCCACTTAGTATGCTGGGGGAGGTTTATAAGGTCTTGGGAGATTCCATGCAGACCTGGAACTTAGGTAAGGTTTACCATCAGGTGAAATGTCATTAACTTTGTTTTGCTATCCCGCTAGGTTTTTAGGAGTAGCTTACACTTTAACAGATCTAAGTTCATAGGTACAGAAAGAGGATACTGAGAGCACATTTCTAATGTCCACTGTGTACCCCTTGACTTTTGGGGTTAAAGTGTGTTCTCTGCTAAATAGATCAGTACACACCAGTGCCCAAAGATGTTCTCACTTTGCGTTGTGTTACAAAGTCTGCCTGTACAAGTGCCATATGTCTGTTGGGAAATTTACACACAGCACAAATTGTAGACCCTGATATGCGCTGGTCGCATACCTAATTGTCCTGTGTTCAACACTGGTACTTGATTGGAAGCTATTTCTGATGTACTTCTGACATCTACTGGTGAAACAATTAATTGCAGTAATGGTAAACAATTTATAAAGATCTGCCAAGTTCATCACTTTTAACTGGGAAGGAAAAATTGGTGCTATTTAAAAAATAAATACAAAAATGATATATATATCTATATCTATATCTATATCTATATATGTGTGTTTTGTGGCCAATCCCACTGTAGAATTGGGTGTTATGATCACCTGGGACTCTCAGCCAGATGGACTCAGACGTGTCAGGAAGCAAGGGTTTGTCTGGATTAGGCTTGGGATCCTGGAACTGGGAGGTTTCAAGGTGATTCAGGAGGGAAGATTAGATCCCTAGTCCTGGGTCCAGGCTTTAGCAATGGCCAGCACTTGATAATTGCACAGGTGTGCACAGCCATTAAGAAGAGGATGCTGGCTAAGGGAATTAGCTCCTGCTGGGAAAGAGCAACAGACCCTGTTCAGGTGTCAGGAGAATGCCCCCAGAAGTCAGGCGACCTCCTACTGGGATAGGAACGGACGGTATTCAGGAGTCAGGAGGACTTCCCCAGAATTTAAAGTGGAGTCAGGTGGTGTGAGTGTGCTGGAGGCTCACGAAGACAGCTAGGGAGGCTGGGAGAGAACTGGTGAGGCTAGGAGAGCCGTGAGCCTGAGGGGCCACCAGTACAAGTGTGGGACAACACTTCAAAGAAGGCCAGTTGGTCAGAAGTGTTAATGTTTAAAGTGGAAGCCAGGAGGCTATTCTTGTGTTGTTTTTGAAGCCCTGCATGAATGTCATGCTGAACAACCCCTGTGAGGGTATCTAAGGTGGATGTATGAACTTTGAATAAAAGTGGGCTACCAAGCCCTTAAACAGATGATATATTGCG
>NW_017307451.1:168743-205878 GCF_000935625.1 Nanorana parkeri | reverse complement strand
GGGGGATATCTGTAAAAAAATAAATCAAGGCAACTGGACTTGCTGTATTTTTCTTGAAGAGGTTTTGCTGATCATCGGACAAGCTTTCCCAATTCAGAATTGAAAAGGCTAGTCAGAAGACTAGTAAAACGTCTTCAAGAAAAATACAGCAAGTCCATAGATATACCATTTAAAGGGATGAATGAGAACCTTCACAGACTTATCTGGGATAGGGTGTCGGTACTAGGATTCGGGCTGTCCCTTTTAAGACTCAGCAAAACTCACCTGACAAAGCCTTTGCTGGGAAACCATGGTGATTGGCCAGCTCACCTGTATCAGCACACCACCAGTGCTCATGATAGCGTTGTTACCTTGTGTGCGCCTGCTTGACCCAGCTGATATCTGCTCTGTGTATATATAGTGTATAACCAGGCTAGTTTTGAACCTGCTTTTGTTCACTTCTGATTCAGTATCGATTGGACTCTGATCTACCTGTGTATGACCCAGCTTGTCCTGACTACGCTTTTGCCTGATTCTACTGTAGTGCCAGACTCCGCATTACTACTTGGCTGTCCTAAACTGCTCCTGCTATATCTGCAGCGGTGAGCCACAAGCACCAGTCAGCAGTATTGTGATGCCACAGTCTTGCAGCCTAAGAATTAAAAAAAAAGGTGAAAATAGTATTTTACAAAAGAAAAAAAAAAGAAACGCATGGAAACTGTTTATCATATAGTGCTTTGGCAAACAAAATGTGATCCAGTTAGTTTTTAGGTTTACTTTAATGGCAATGTAGCGATTACAAAACAAAAATTAGTCCCCCATCTAAAATGATTGACCGCAGTATGCATGCATTTTTTGTAAATGCCTTTTTTTCCTCTTTTTTTTATCCTTAATGCATCCCTGTGCTGCTGATCTACATGCACAATTGGGAGACCGGGTCAGAGCTTTGCCACCCTATAACAGATAAAGCCTGAAGAAAGACCTTCATACAGGATCACAACATATTATTTAATTGAAGCCTGCAGATTTAAAAACAAAATGGCTTTTAGTACATGTTAATATGAGGTACTAAAAGCCAAAGTTTTCAAATGAAAGAATGACTGGCCCCCTGACCCTTCTACCTTTATTGTCCTTGGCCAATGCATTTGAGGCCTTTCAAACCTGGCTATAGCATCAATGGATCCAGATCTATAAAACCTTTTCAGAAAATGCCCTGTTCTCAAGGAAGTTCAGAAGCTATAACACCGGCTGGTGAACTGTGGTCCCTGGCTTGAATGGTGTAGCTCCAGTGTCCACCAGCAGGTGTCTCCCAGGAATCAGCATGTCCAAGCAGTCACTACTATGTATTTGCTGCTACCATTGAGGCGAATCCTGTGGGTTTGTGATTCGTGGTCCCAGAAAATGTATTTATTGCATTGGAAGATGATGTAGGGATGGAATAGGAAAAGCTGATGAGATTAAAGTCAATTGGGAAACTGTACTTTAATTCTGTTTCCTCGCTCTTTAGTCAACCAAACCCTTTCCTTTTTTGTTCTTATTAATGGGTGCTATTTTGTCTTTCATTTTATGGTTGATTCGAGGTCACCTGGTTCATTAAGCTGTTGTCCTGTCCATAGCAAACATTCTTGTCTTGTGGCAAGGTTTCCCTTTTTTTTTTTTTTTAACAAAAGTGGGCTTCTGGGGTCATGTGTTACAAGCATTTGTCACTGCCCATCTGTTTTTGGAGCTCCCTTTTGTTCAAAGCATTCCCATTGATAACAGTAAAGGTGCCCATACACTGCACGATTCTCGTACGAGAATCGCGGGAAATCCCGCGATCGTATGAGAATCGTGCAGTGTATGGAAGGCATGCGACCGTTTCTACTGTACGGTCGCACGTCTTCCATCGAACCAGCATGTTTGAAAACCCGCCGGGAATCGTACGATTCTCGGCGAGTTGGTGGCCTGCTAGTTGACAACTGCCGAACGGGCCAGTGTGCGCACGCGTTTGCAGTCAGCGTAAGCCCGCCCCTCATTAGTCATCGCAAGCCCTCCCCTCAGGGGGCGTGGCTTGCGATGATCTAGAGTGCGATCTGCCCGTCCAAGATGGGCAGATCGTACGTTTTTTTAATCCCTTTACAACCATCGCAAGACTAAGGTCTTGCGATGGTTGTACAGTGTATGGCCACCTTTAGTCATACGCCACTTAGGCATATTATCCTTCAATAAAAATGTCCTGCTGCTGGCTAACTTTGCATTGCTGTATTCTCCACAGTATCTTAATTCTTCTAGTAAAGCTGCAGTCTGTGTTCTTTGTCTCTAGTAAATCTGGGCCTAGCCTTGCAATTTAAAATTGTCTTGTTGCTGGCCAATTCTAAACACATTTTGACCAATTCTCCCTCATTAAAATGTCGTGCTGCTGGTTAAATATACACTTCTGTATCATCTAGAGCAGGCGCACCCACTATTTTTCGTCTGGAGATCTACTTTTCAAATGACGGGCTCATCGAGATCTACCAATGAGAAAAACACCTGCATTCAGGGGCGGGAGGGGGCGTGGCGGTGCATTGAGGTCAATGGCACCGCAGCCAGGCTTCGCAGGCAGGCCCCTCGCCCACAGTGCGATCGCCTGCATTAGTGCCTGTGTTCCAGTCCAGTGCGATCCGCAAAAATGCTGCAAGCACTATTTTTGCAGATCACACTGGACCGGAATGAAGGCACTAACATGCCTGCGTTCCGAGTGCGGGCGATCGCACTGTGGGCGATGCCATTGAGTTCAATACAGCCCCACACCCCTTCCCGCACCGGAACGCAGGGAGTCGGCCGGCTTACATTCCAGTGCGCCCTACATGTCCCAGCGTCCTTTCCTCCCGTGGTGCTCGTGTGGCCGACGTTGCACATGGGGTGTCCTGCACCTTTCCATCTGCAGCGTCTGACACATTCAGCCGGCAGCCGCACGAGCACCACGGGAGCATAGCCGTAGCCAGCTCCTTTTGCGCCTGAGGCAAGAAAAAAAACAACGTTTTTTTAATTTATTTTTTACTATTTTTTATTTTATTTTCATTATTTATTTTTATTTTTTTTTAATTTGCGTAATTTTTTTTTTTTACTCTTGGGTGGGCTTCGGGGAAATATTAGGGGTCTAAAAAGCCCCTTGATATTTCCCTTTTAAAATAGAAAAAGAAATTGAGGACACAAAGTCCTCAATCTCTTTTTCTGCAGCCTCTATTCTAAATGAATGGAAAGCACAGAGGCTTCCCATTCATTCAGAAAATATTTTACTATCAAGCTGTTTCTGAATGGGGAGGAGCCTCTGTACAGAGTGCTTCTCCCCATTGAGAAACTCATGAATGAACGTGATGTAAAGTACTATAGTACTATGTGTCCCCAGTTATTTACAAACACTGGAGTGATCAGCCGATCATTCCAGTGTTTGTCCTGCACAGAGGATTGGAACATACTAGTGACATGTACCGATCCTCTGCTGCTCGTCCAGGCACAGGGGGGCTGCAACTTCTCCTCTGGATCTCCCCTGCTCTCCCGGGCAGAGGCAGCGGGGGATCCGACGAGAAGTGAAAGAGCACTTCAGCCGCGGGGGGGGGGGGGAGCCGCTGTGACACAGAACGGACGAGCAGTGAGGGGAGATAGAGGCGCCGGCTGTCAGATCCTGGCCGAGCGTCTCTCTCTCTCTCTCCTCACCGCTCTTCATTAGTTCTGTGACAGCGGCTCCGTCCTCCGCCCTCCCCCGCCGCCGGTTCCTTCACTTCTTCTCGGATCCCCGCTGGGGAGAGCAGCGGGGATCCAGAGAAGCGGCGGGAGGAGAGGACATGGCGATCTACCAGTGATCGCTACGCGATCGACTGGTAGATCGCAATCGACCTTGTGGGCACCCCTGATCTACAGCCTCTTATTTCTTAATGATAGTTTGCCTTTTTTATTTCATTTTTCTGTGTGCTTTTTTTAAGGGGGGCAGTACTTTCTTTTGGCCGTCCCATCAATGTCAAATCCATATATTTTTTTGTTTGTCTTGATAGGACCCTTTTTTTTAAAGATTGATGTGCTCAATTGCAGCATTTACAGGGTTAGTCACAAAAGGGTGAAGAGTTTGAAGAAGACAGGAGAAGTGAACAATCTAGGACAACATAGCTGAACTGGAAAAAATATCCAATTCAGCTCACTTTCCAGTTCAGCTATGTTGTCCTAGATTGTTCACTTCTCCTGCCTTCTTCAAACTCTTCACCCTTTTGTGACTAACCCTGTTAGCTGTTGCTCAGCTGTTCTTGGAGAAGCTAGGCAATCACACAAACTAATTCTAAAAAAAAAAAAATCGTGGCTCACCTCTATCTTGGCTCCTACATTTACCTCTCACCCTGGCATGTGTAAAACAAAAAAAAATAGGAAAAAAAGCGTTTTGTAGAGAGGCATAGACCGATGCATATATAAAAAAAATAAATATCAAAATGTATTAAATCATACAAATATATACAATAAAATATATCCAATTGATGTAATATACAAATACATTCCTAAAAGTACAAGAAGCATATGCCCCATGTATATGAACTCAGGCCTAATGTTGATAGTGAGATAACCATGATTACAGACATTGTATTGATGCAATATCCCGATACATCCTTGCTGATAGGACGGCCATATAAATGTCAATTGATGGATACAATGTCCAGATACATATCAAACAGTTCGTCCCGACGAGTTTCGCCGGGACGAAAACAGGATAATCTAACAAAGAGATTGTGCGTAAATTTTAATCTTATTATATCACCACAATAGTAGGCCTATAGACAAAATACATATTGATGCAATTAACCCCATGTGTGGATAGCCCCACACAGAGCGGACATCTGATACTCACCACACACACTGGGTACCTGGAAATAGGTTGATATCTAAGGAACGGAATGAGATGGGTGGCTATGGTCCAGCCTCACCACCACAGATCGTCCATCATCACACCTGCTACCCCGGGGCCTCAAAGGGAAAAGCGCCTTGGATGATGTGGGAAGCCCAGCTAAACCCCTGTTCCCTGATAGGACAGATTCCCATTGAGAATACATAACAGGAGCACCTCTAGCCACCGACATTGCTTTCATCCTCACCAACCCACTGAATGACAGAAAAGAAAAATGGAGCGTTTCCATGAGGTGTGATCTTAGGCCATTGCCCCACAATATGACCTCTCCCCAATTATATATCCAAAATCCCAGGTGTGTATGTATTCCCCTGATTGATATCAGCCCCTCAAAGATGGGTGTGGATAGTCTGAATTGTCCACATACCTGATCCCTAGCATATATTGTCTCTCAGGAATAGAATGTATATTTAGTGGGTTAATGCAAATAATCGTCTTGCATATGTGCATTGGTATGATCTAGTGAGCTTGTCCATCTCTAAGTGGGGAAAAAAAGTCATATGTGTGTGTGAAAAAATAACCCTTCTACTTTAATCAATATTCACAATCAATTACAATGTGTGTGTGTGTGTGTGTGTATATGTATGTGTGTGTATATGTATGTGTGTGTGTGTGTGTATGTATGTGTATATATATATATATAATATTATATAATGTATGTACCATAAACACATCGGTACCTTTTTTATGTGAAAACCGTACTCTACAGACATGTTCTAAACCCATAATAGGGCACATATATTGTTACTTTGTTAATCAAAAAAGGTGTCATGAGTTTTTTTTTTTTATCTTCACTGTCTTAAGGTGCCCACACACCTTACAATGTATCTGCAGATTTTCTGTGGTCAGATGCAAAAAGTGCAACAGATTGGCCCAGGTGGAGATTACTCCATCCACACAGTTAAGTGTAGATGGAGGAATCTGTTGCACCTTTTCCATCTGACCACAGAAAATCTGCAGATAAATTGTAAGGTGTGTGGGCACCTTTAGAGATGTCTTTTGTCATTGATATATGGGTCATTTATTTACATTTAGACTTTTATAGTTATTTAATAAATACTCTTATTAATCATACTGTGTTACATCTTGAATTGGTGGTGTGATCTCCTTATTTGGGGGTATCATTGTTTTTTTAATTAAGTTTTTTATAGAAGACGCACCACCAGATATTATATTGTAATAAACCTTAATTTACACACCTTCCTCCCCTTCCATATCTATTGATGTTTGTAATTTTATCCCTTTTTATTTGAATACTGTTTGCTTGTATGTACTGTGTCTCATTTTTATAACTTGTGTAATTTGTTTGGGAATTCTACCCTTTTCTTGGCGTTGCCCATCTAGGGATATTAAATATAAAATTAACAAACCTGTTCTTTTTTTTTTTTATTGCTCTAAAGAGTGCACAAAAGATACTGTGTGTGACTATTGTAAAGCTGGCCATACACATTACAATTATCTGCAGATTTTCTCTGGTCAAATGGAAAAAGTGCAACAGATTCCTCCATCTACCTCAAATTGTGTGGATGGAGGAATCTCCCGCTTGGCCAAGCTTCAGTATCTTGCTAGTCAGTCCCGCTGGCTCTCAAAATAACTGAACAATCTGATTGGATGCAGGCATTGTTCAGGTATTTTGAGAGCAAGATACTGAAGCTTGGCCAAGCGGGAGATTCCTCCATCCACACAATTTGAGGTAGATGGAGGAATCTGTTGCACTTTTTCCATCTGACCATAGAAAATCTTCAGATAATCTATAGGTGTATGAACAGCTTTAGGGTTGTGAGGGAACCAATTAGGCTGCCGCACAACCTTAAGGCCCCATTCACATGTAGCGACTTACCTTTGCAGCGGCCGGGATAGCACAGCGTTCCAGCGACGGTAGCGCGACCTTCTCCGTCGTGCTCCATAGAAAAAAGCAAAATCCGCCGAAAAAGGGTCCTGTAGAAGCGACTTGCGACCGCGACATGGAGCTAAGACAGCTCCATTGACTATCATTAGCCGGCGACTTCTCGCAATATCGCGCGGCAAAAATGCGCGATATCGCGGCGGAAATCGCGCTACATGTGAATGGGGCCTTAGAGTACACCAGATTGTATTGCAAGATTTGCATCTGTCTGTGTGTCCAACCAGCTAGTGTTGAGTGAGTCTCCCTTCAGTGGTGACCAGCGGTAGTGGAGGAGGTACTAACTCTAGAGGTAATTGCGTCTGGCTTAGCTAACCTGTACTGCTATAGAGAGCAGTGTGTGTGGTCAGAGCAGTGTGTGTGGTCTGCAAAGCCTGTGTATCAGTCTGCTTGAGTGCAGAGTATATGGACTAGAAGTGTACGGGAAAAGGTTTCCCACGAGCCTGTAAGTTGTAGGTGGTGGCAGCTTAGATTAGTTCATTTGTGTGTGCGTCTTTTACAGTTGCTACAGTTATGTCTGCGGACTCGGGGGCACTCTGGGGATTCTTGCAATGATCTGCCAGCGTGCAGGCCGGTTTCTGACGATAAGTGATGGATGGTGATGGCCCACGCATCGTCTGGCCTTCCTGCGTCCCCGTAGCCCCTCAGCGCCCTCCCCCAGTCCGCCATTCATGACAGGCAATAACCATAACAAGGAGTCAGAATCCATTTTGTACAAGTCAGCTGTCTAAGTGAACACTAGCTGATTTCTGCAGTGAGTAATGTCAGGGTTAATAGCCTAATAATCATTGAAGAACACAGCCTTACCAGTAGGAGCCACAGGAGCCTAAAAAACAGATCCAATCCATTAGCTCTTCTGAAGATTGACCATGCTCAGCTGTCTTTTTGGAAACTGTTCTTGACCGCTGTGGTTCTAGGTATCAGGCTGTGAACATCTGCCCATTCCTGCTGCTGCAGGGTCCTGCCGCAATCATCTGTCAACCTAAAGCAACAACTGACATGAGGCCCAGATATTCTCTTTATTTTGTCAAATGTCTGTGTGCAGTGCCAAGTGTCTGGCCGTTCTTATCACCTGTCAGCTCCGCTAAGGAAGCTTTACATGTTCCATTTGTCACAGAGAATGCGTAAAGTAGATGCCAGCCCTAATTGAATGACATTTAGTCTGCTCTGTGAACCAAAAACAATTGCTTTTTGTTTGAAAAATCTTTGTTTTTCATCTTTTTTTCCCCCCAGCTCAGTGCTGCTGATCTCCTGCAGCTTCTTTGCAACCACGTCATGTCTACATCCACTAAAGCAATGGCTGCATGGAATTTCCTGATAGTGACAATAGTGGACTATGCCTGCATATGCATAATGTGTGTTGAAATGGCCACTTGTAGCCTCAATCAAAAGCCTTAATGACATGGTGAAAACACAGGAGCGCTATTGGGAGACATGGATAGAGCGTTGTCACCCTATAACAAAGTAGAAAATAAATAGAAATCGAAAGCCGCACTGTGTAAATATATCTACAATTTATCAAATACAACTAACAGTGATAAATATGATACAATATAAAGAAGGCAAAGTAGCCAACAAATACAACTAATACTAACTGTGATGAATATGAACATTGCATATGATACAATAAAAAGATAATTTGGGAAAAAATGGCAAAGTAGCCAATGTTAAGTATCCAGCAGTATATCCAAATATACTAATGCATACTGTGAAAACATACATCTTACTGAAAACACTGGGAAAAAAATGCCTAACAAACGTCCATTAGGTGAGCTGTGCCGCGTCTCAGGGGGGCTGTTCGGGGTCTCAGGAGGCTATTCAGGGTCTCACAAGGCTGTTCAGGGTCTCAGGAGGGCAGTGTGGGGATCTCACCAGGGCTGTGCAGGGTCTTAGATGGCTATGTCGGGCTTAAAGTGGGCTGTGTGAGGTTTCATGTGGGCTGTGTAGGGTTTCAGGTGGGCAGTGCAGGGTCTCAGAAGGCTGTGCGGGGTTTCAGGTGACTGTGTGGGGTCTTAGGTCGGCTGTGCTGGATCTCGGAAGGCTGTGCAGGGTCTCAGGAGGGCTGTGCGGGATCTTACCAGAGCTGTGTGGGGTCTCACCAGGGCTGTGCGGGATCTCAGGAGGCTGTGTGGGGTCTCTGAAGCTGTGCAAGGTTTCAGGTTAGCTGTGCGGTATCTCACCAGTGCTGTGTGGTGTCTCAGGTGGGCTGTCCAGGGTCTCAAGTGGGTTGTGAGGGGTGCCACCAGGGGTCCGGAGGGTCTCACGGGCAGTGGGGTTCCCCAGGAAGACTGCCGAGGCCTTCAGCAAGCATGGCACCTCAGACAGCTGCTTAAGTTTAAGGGCTAGTTCACACCAGCCCCAGGGCGTTCCGGCCCCATTCAGAGCACACTGAATCACATCCCGGCTCGGGTCACTTTGTTTTTGCATTAAATTGAATGGCACCACAGCCACGCCTTCCGGCCGCAGTGTGACCGCTCACATCTGAACGCATGGCACATCAATGCCTGCTTTCCGGTCCGGTGCAGTCAGAAAAAATGCTGCGTGCACTATTTTGGGTTTTCTCAATTGTGTCTAGCAATGGAAGAGAGGGGGACTTTTTTACATACTCAGTCCATCTGCAGTGTAATCCCACGGCTGAGACTCCCTTTGGCTTCTTGATAATTTCTGGAATGACCTGTGTGTTCTTGCCTTTTTATAATTGTGGATCATGTGTTTCCTGTTTCAAGTGGGCAGAATCACTCTCCTATGCTTTTCTGGAAGATTGCTGAAAATTGAATTACAAGGTAACGAGCTCTGTTTTAATGGGTATAAGCAGGGCCGGATTTACTCTCTCTGCGGCCCAAAGGCCAGGTTCCTAAATGTGCCCCCCTCCCCCACAATGGAGAATGTCAACCAGATGGCGGGGGCGGCATGGTTAGTTTTAATTATTTTGTATTTATTTTTTTTACTTTTTTTATTACTTTTTAAAATTTGTATTTATCTTATTACCTTTTACTTTTTTATCACCTTTTTATTTTAATTATTATTTCTTATTATTTTGTTTACTTTGTTTGAATTTTTATTATGTTTTTTATCAATTTTTATTAAAATTTCCTCACTTGGCAATAAAGTTATCAAACAGCAGCTAACAAGCCCCTGTGTGATAGCATTTGGAGGTGGCAGGTTTTCTTTATTGAACCTGTCACTTCCAATATAGGAGTTCTAGCACAGTACTGTGCTGGAACTCCTGTGACAGCTGAGATGGAAAGGCTGCGAGTGCAGCTTTCCCATCTCAGTGTTTACACGGAGCAGAGCGGAGAGTGGACATTCTCCACTCTGCTCCCCGCTCTCTATCCTGAACAAAGGATCTCCATCTCAGGGAACCGGCCGGCGGGGAAAGAGGTAGCCCACGAGGCGGGGAAAGAGGGACCTGCAGGCTGCATACAAGTGATCTCGGTGACGTTGCAGAGATTGCTTGTAAATAAATAATCGGCGGCTTCCCCGCTCTACATTTAGCCCTGCTTGTCCTAAAGCAGGACTAAATGTAGAAAAAGAGTAGACTGCCCACCAGGCACTTCATGTCCCAGGCGTCCGGAGATAGAAATTCCACACCCCTGCCACCCCGAGGCCGGGCCTCGGTTGGCCTTGTGGGAAATCCGGCCCTTGGTATAAGGACTGTGACATATGTGTGATGTGCACACAATAAGTAGGTTAAGGTTTTATTTAAGTATGCCCCTTTTAACAATCAGTCCAGTGAGGCCACAAGTGTAGCATGTAGCGTGCTGGATCATTCTTGTCCTTGGAGTGGCCAGAGGTGCCCCAGGTTTTTCACAATCTTAGCGATTCCCCTAGTGAGTGTCACTGTGGGCCTGTTGTGGGAAATTGTGGCTGTTTTTCATTGCCATAGGAGAGTTGTGCCTTGGTGGTAGAAACTGGTCTGCTGTTCTTTTAATCTGCTGCAGCCTGCAATCAAACAAAGGATTTGTAAGAAACTCACTGAGTTGTGGACTTTTAGGGACCTTTTAATAGGCATTGGCAAAACTAGAGTGGGGGGCATGTGTCCCAGGCGCTGTATCAGGGGGGCGCCACCAGCAGGAACAGCGGCGGACCCAGGGAGAAACTACTTAAAAAAGGTCTCTGCACTCTGCGTTACACTGCTGACCTCTGTATTATTACTGACCTCTGTATTATTACTGACCTCTGTATTATTACTGACCTCTGTATTATTACTGACCTCTGTGTTATTACTGTACTCTGCGTTACACCACTGACCTCTGTCTTACACTGCTGACTTCTGCACTCTGCATTATTACTGACATTTGCACTCTTTTTTCTTTTCTTTTTTAAGAACAGATTTTTTGAAGCCCGTGGAACGTGCGTCTAAACAAACTTCCCCCTGTGAACAAAAAAAGTGAACCGTGAAATCACAGCACACAAAAACGTGCACAAGGGTGCAAGGTCCTTCCAAAGAAGAGACCTACTTTCCCGACCCCCCGGGGCGCAAGGCTCCTGACAGGGGTTGAGACTGTTGGTCCACCAACCCGAAGGCCGGTGGACCCATTTCCTTCGGGGACCTGCCGAAACAGGTCCCTCACAGTACTAGGCAGGGGGGATCTCCCGAAGAGAAACCCCCCTCCTGGGTGGGAGGAGACAGAGAACCCCGTAGGAGGCACAGAATCCTGCACCTGGGACGGTTACATCAGTAGAGCATTGCTGGGAAATCTCATCTATATAGTCTCATGAGATCTTTGGGAAAGGCCTCACCTGAGATGATGTGCATGGTCACATGTCCTAGTCACATGTGCCAGAGTTCCACGGAGTAAAGGGAGAGCTAGTAATCTGCCCTTCGTTAACATGGTCACTGTCAGAAGACTGGGGAAGAAAAGAGAAATGAGGAATGCAAAGAATACAAAGCCGGCAATTATCTAGAAGCATGTGTTTGTAGATTGTCATTACTAAACATTTCTAAAAGGTGTGTTTGTTGTTATTTTAAAGATAAGGGTAAAAGGTCCTCTTTGACCTAGTTTCTCGTGTCCTGGAGGTGTCTTGGTAAGATGTAATTGTAGGTGTAATGAATTCCATCTTCCTTCCTTCATGGTCCTCCAGGCTTGACATGGAACTCTTCCACTCTTTAGGAAAGGGGCCTTACATATTAAATGAACAACACTTCTGCTTGTGGTACCTGCAAGTACCTGAATAAATTACCGACATTTAATAATAAAAAAAATGTTCCCCCCTATATTAAATTAAAAAACATTTATTATTACCCAATTTTTTGGTAAAATATAAAAGACGAGGTCACGTCAGGTAAAAAGACACCAAACATGTCAAGCCTTAAAATTGCACGAGCTCGCGAAACCTCAAAAAACCACAATACCCAAAATTGGACCCCTAATGTCACCTGGGGACCCCCAAAGAAGCTGATGAAGCAGAGATCTGCTTCATCAGCTTCTTCTCTCTGGCTATAGCAGCCAGAGGACTGACAGGTGAATGCGGAAGTGATGTATTACACATTACTTCCTCATTCACACTACAGAGGGAGATGCGGCTCTCCTTCCCATCTTCCTCCTGACACCCTTCCGAGCCGGTCCGAAGCCACAGATGGGGCCGCGGATCTCGGGATTGAAGATGAGGGCGCAGGAGGGATGCCGGTGGGACAGCGGCACTAGATCGGGGAGGAGGGCGCGTGCAGGCAGCACATACAAGCGATCGGACGGCTATCGAGCCGCCGATCGCTTGCATGTGAAACAGCCCGTAACGGCTGTGTACAACGGACTGGGTTTTTCTGGCTGTGTGTGCGCGCGAGCAGAAAAAAAAAAAGCTGTTTAATTACGGCAACCCGCTGATGGGAGTTTGCCGTACGTCTGTTTTTTGCAACGGGTGGACGGCAAGCAGTTAAAATACAGAGTCCTCAATCTCTTTTTCTGCAGCCCCTGTTATAAATGAACAGGAATCCTCTACACTGAGTGTTCCTGTTCATTGATAACATGAGGACAGAGTGTGTTTACTATAACCACAATCATGAATGAACAGGAAGTGATGTAGATCACTTCCCGTTCATTCATAATTGAGGATATAGTAAACACACTATGTCGTCAATTATTTACAAACCCTCAGCGATCACTGATCGCTAAGTGTTTGTACCCGCTCTCCTTCCTGACACGCTGTCACAGGAGGCTGAGCGAGCGGAGCTCAGCCTCCTGTGACAGCTTTGAGAGCTGTCTCTGCGCACACCGCTCTGCCGATCTGTGACAGGAGGCTGAGCGGTACGGGAGGGGAGAAGCCGGCTGCGCACAGCGCTCTCCTCCTGCAGCGCCTGTGACAGTTTCTCTCCTCCACGCTGGGACACAGAGCAGCGCCCAACAGGGAGGAGAAAAAGAACAGATGCACCACTGTAACGGCTAGAAAATTGCACTTTTGGCATTTTGCCAAAAGTGCCATTTTTAGCGGCCGATATATCAGTGCATCCCTATTTATTTCTGTATCACTCGGCTATAGATCCTCAAATCATCTCTGAATTCATGCTGACATTGTCCTTCTTTCTGGAGGGGGCTACTTTTGTTCCCCATGGTCCCTGTGTGGGTTGTGAAGTAGTCACTACTCCAAGCTTGCTACCATGATGGACTACAATCTCAGTACAAATTAGTAAACTAAACATGAGATTGCAGTCCATCACAGAAGTGAACTTGGAGCGGTGGCTACTTTATAACTAACACAGGGACCATGGGGAACAAAAGAAGGGAACCTTCAGAAGGAAGGACAGTGTCAGCACCAATTCAGAGATGATTTGAGGGTCTACAGCTGAGTGATACACAAATAAGATACATTTTTGTAAATAGTTAAGGTGCATGAATGTATTTTTAAGAGTTATTTCCTACGTTTAGTGTCGCTTTAAGTGATCTGGAGCTGGAAGGCTTTTTTTATTACTGCACCTTTGCAATATCCTGTATTTACACAATAAAGATACTATCTGTAACACAGGAATCACAGGCTGTACAAGGCAAAAGATATAGTGCCCCCTCTGGTCAGTGTCTGAAGCCCGCTTTTTTTCCCCCATCTTTCCTCTTTATCAATGCAATTCCATTTCTCATTTTCTAGATTTTCATGTAAAGAAAGATTCAAATTACAAAGGGAGTGGAGGCACCACATATGGCTGAACCGACATGACGCTCTCAGTCTGCTGCCACATTCTTCACAATAATGGCTTGCACTTTTTTGTTTTGTAATTAAGCTCCTTTTGTTAGGATGAACATCTGCTCATAACAGAGTGTGGCAAGTGTAAGGGGCCGGTATATGGAAAGAGAACACTCAGTGATGAGTCAGCCAAGTTTTCAAATGAACAAAAACTTCATAAAATATTCAGTTCCTGTAATAAATGTGACACGCACAATTAAAACGTAGATTGCTTTATTGTACCAAGTTAGAAATTAGAGACAAGGATAAAACTCTAACTAAAGGCGAGTATTTAGTGTACTTATGCTCATGTTTACAATGTACCTAAGATGAATTTGAATCTTTTCTGTTCAAATCAAAATTAACTTTAACCCCAAACTGGCCACATTGGCTGCTGCCAAGTAGAGAGGTTAAAAAGACGGTTGAAATTCCCGCCCATACCCCTCCTCCCTTGTCCTGTACCAAACAGTTCAAAGATTCCTTCTTTTATCCTCTTGGAAACCCCACAGTTTCTAAGAGTCAGGAGAACGAGGCAATCTTCCTCTCTTATTCTACCAATTTCTTATATATCTTTCCCATAGCTCAACAAATGATCACATTTTTGGAGCCTAGGAAGAAGTTTAAGAGACAGCTTATTCAAGGGGTAAGGCAAAAATATAGATTGAGGATATTAAGTGGTCTGTGATATTAATGGTGTATTAGGAGCCTGCAGAGTGGATGAACCTTTTGTATTATGGAAAGTTGATAGATTCTTCTTTGCTTGGTTGGTGAGTCACAATTTATTTCTATGGTATTTTTAGCACGCTGAGTGTTTGAGATGCTTGTGAAGTGAGATGCTTATGTATTGTGGTTTTTCACCAGTAATTATTGAATTGTGCAGGCAATTATATATTTTTTTTTGCTGATGATTCATAGCTAAGATGTTGGAAAGGATGTTTTGTGTGCAAAATAAAAGATGCAACATATTTTAGAGTAATATACTGGAATTGGCTGTTTTAAGGTGTTGTACTGTTCGTTTTGTAATATTAGCTTTGTTACTGGCAGCTGAAACAAGCAGAAGTAATCAGACTAGGACAGATTTCACTGGTAAAGCAAAATGCTCTGTCATGGGAGTGGAAATATTGGAGGGGATTAGGGAATAGTGTATTTATTCTTACAGAATTAGTCATTTGAATGAATAGTGCCATTTCACCCTCTACCTTACTGAGCAGTTTAAAGTAAGAGCGAGAACCTATATACAAGAAATATGCCTTTCCACTACAGTCACCATTCTATAGTGGCCCTGGCTCTCTTTGGCATTTTGGCTGCCATCATGGCTTCTTTGTCAGTCATTTTAATATTCCAGGTTCAATCTGCATCAAGGCAGGGAGATCTCAGTTCTGGGCTAGGCCCAGTGGCTGCTAGGATCTTATTACCAGCATCAGCGGTACTGGGTGCTCTGTGCCTTGCCGTTAATGCCAGCTGTCTCCTGCTGTGTCTTCTCCACTCCTACTTCACCGCTGAAGTCTGCCGTGAGGATCCAGATTCCAGGAGGTGAGTGTCTATATGCTTTTTATTCTAAAAAAGTACATGTACAATTCTATTATAGTAAAACAGTATACAGCATGCAATACATTATTAGGGCAACTGTGAGAAGACTATGGACATTCAAATGTAAATATATTCTTATCAAATAGTAAAAGAGGTTTAAAACAAGCCCTCATCTCTAAGGATGAATTGTGAAACAATTCATCCTTAAATTCACAGCAGAACAGGATTTGTTGTCTACGCCAGCCCTGATCACTCTGTTCCCCCTTCCAAAAGTGACCTGGCAGCCTTGTAACCTCTAATAAAAACACAGAGCATGTCCTCTTTACGGTGAATTAGGGTAAGCTTAGCTATGGCGGGAATGACTTTGACTGCTGCAGGTACTCTGGAGCAATTCATCCTCAAGCTCAATAGCAGAAACACTAAAGTCAACTTAATCATTTGGATTTTGTCTGGAAAGCGTAATAACAGCAAACTAATATTTTAAACCAACATCAAGTCAAAATAACAAAAAACAATAATTATACTATAACTTTTTTTTTCTTTTCAGTGTTTCCTGCTTTCAGTAGCTTTAAGTAGGAGTTCTTCCCTCTATCCCCAACATGGCAATGGCAGCTTTAGTTGTGCTGGGAGCTGAACTATATTGTGTTTTTCATATAGTCCTATGAAGACTTTACTTGGGGAACAGTGATACTGTGATAATGATGTCACAACCCACATTAATACATGGAAAATGCATTCTTCAAAGGGGAACTAGAACTGCCTGTTATGGCCATAAGGGGGTGGGGCAAGATCTTCCCACTGGTCAGTGTCTCCACCCAAAATCATTAAAAAAAGAATTTTGGTAGATTTCCATGTGAATGTTTTATCTTTGAACTTAAAGGGCCACTTTTATATCACACTGCCAATGAAGACCATTTGATACTTATTTGACCATATTAGGTTGGTTGGGTATCAAAGATAAAACAATATATTTGCCCAGCATCACAGCTTGTTACTGTAACAAGATGTAATGTAGCCTCTATGAGAAACTTCTTTAACCAGGGGGAATGCCCCAACTCCAAAGTGTGATTACAAAGTACATATCTGTACTTTAGTCAGAGAAGGTATATCTTAACACCAGCCATATTTATCGATCTATATTCATTTAGGTAGACTAGAGAACGGTGGCTGCAATGTAAACCATTAAAGAAAACCTTTCACATCTACTGATCTGCATTCAGTCAGTGTCTAAAGATGCCCATACACTGCACGATTCTCGTACGAGAATCGCGGGAAATCCCGCGATCGTACGATAATCGCAAAGTGTATGGAAGGCTTATGTATTTCGAGCATGTTGGAAAACCAGATGAGAATCGTACGATTTTCAGCTGGTTTTTAGCATGATCGAGAGATAACTGCCGAACGGGCCGGTGTGCGCACGCGCACACTGCCCGTTCAGCATTGCAGTCATCGAAAGCCTGTCCCTCAGGGGGCGGGCTTGCGATGATCGCAAGTATGATCTGCCTGTCCAAGATGGGCAGATCATACATTTTTTTAAAGTACTTTACAACCCTCGCAAGACTTTTGTCTTGCGAGGGTTGTAAAGTGTATGGCCACCTTAAGAGAGTACTGAAACCCTTCCATCAGCATGACAGCTGGGGGAACCAGTATTTTCAAAAGTAGCATCAACAAAGTCAACCTCCCCAGTGAAAGCTTGCTCTAAAGCCAACATACCATTTAAAGAGTTCCCTTAAGAAGACCTCTCCCAAAGTCAGCGTCACCGAGAGGCGCAAAACTCTTAATGATTTACATGTACTGATTTCAACCACACTCCTAACTATGGGTATAATATAAATGGCTTAAAAAATAAGCACTTCTAGTGAATATTCTTTTGCATTGGCCAAAGAAATGCAAGCAATGCAGTGTGGCTTTCTGTAGAAAGGGGAGGTATGATTCAGCACTGTTCTCCTTTATCCAAAAATAGAGCCAAGAATCCTGGAAGAGCTTCAACTAGGCATGGATAACTAATCCTTGAGAATGAAATTCTTAAAAATATAGCCAAGCACTGCTGATTTTTGCTGTAATGGGGTTCAGTTCCATTCTAATTAGTCATTACAATCATAGTGTTCAGAAACATGATTACCTGGCACAGCACACAATAATCACAAGCAACCTCCTCATTACATGGAGTGCACGTTCCAACCATACATTTAAAGAGCCTGATCTTTGCCTCCTTCAGTCTCTGCCCCAGATTTCAGATGCTTACCCTTTGTTCTAACCAGCTCCTGAAAACAATGACCCAGCATGGAACTTTATCCTGCGTGCTGAAAACCATGTGACTATTAACTCCTAACGGTCAATGACAGGGTATTGTTCCTATCTGAGTAGCAATTGCTAGAGAAAGATGGGAGCTGCAATCGGTAAAAGTGTCCTAACTCACAAGCTGCTAAAAAGGGTTAAAAGCAGAATACTAAAGTTACAATAAAATGTTAACATAATTATAAATACATTTTTCTTTAGACGATTAGGGTTAATACAATAATTTATTCTGCAAAATTAAGGAAACATAGATGGGTTAGGTGAAGTCACTCAGGTTAAATTGCAATTTGATTGACGACAAGGGTTGATAGGAGCCCCTTGCGAGCACCGAGGTTACAGAGGAGTATATTGGACTAGAGGAGGTTAGAGCACATTCTTTTACTTTGAAGTCACTCAGGTTAGAAGCACTGACAACTGTACAAAGTAGATTATTTTGACCAATTTCTACATTTTTAACAGGACACATACGCAGTAGTAGACATTGTGCAATGACTACAGGTTTGCAGAGTTTACAAATCAATTGTGGTGTCTTTCTTGCCCACTTGTAACAGACATGTTGGAAATAAAATGAAATATTATTGGATATAACTAGGGCTGTGGAAATTAACAATTAATTTCTCGATTAATCGTCAATCTTTTTGATCGCTAATGAAAATACTCACCTCTCCGCCGGCTTCCGGGACTCCCGTCGGAGATCTGGTGACGTCACGGACATCGACGCCACCGGACTCCTCCCCCTTCCCCAAGTGGCTCCGTCGGCTAACGAAGGGAAGAGGGGAGGACTCCTCCCCCCTTCCCTTCGTTAGCCGACGGAGCCACTTAGGCCGGTGAGTTTGCCCAAGAAACTTGTTCTGCCCTATCTATTTTTTAATAGGTTTTACTTACATGTATAGGGAACATCACTGTGCAGCCTGCCAATTGACATCAAACCTTTCTTCTACAATCTGCTCAGCTGGTCAGTGTGCCCACAAGTGTGGACCAAACTCCAAGGCATTGGTCTATACACATACAGCACAGCAATGAAGTAATAAAATGAACTAGGATCACACTAATCCAGCACCTTATTAGTCTGAGTTGCCCCACTCAAGCGGCGGCCATATTGAGTGGGGCACGTGAGATTAATAATGTGCTGGATTAGTGTGATCCTAGTTCATTTTATTACTTCATTGCTGTGCTGTATGTGTATAGGCCAATGTAGTTGGATCTGTATGTGTGTTATAATTAATCGAAATTGATCGATAACATTTTTTTCGATTAATCGAACACGAAAATTTTAATCAGTAACAGCCCTAGATATAATCATAATAATTATTATTATTAGATGCATTCAAAATTGTCAGTCAATAGCATATAGTTCTCCGGTGAAAGTGTAGAGATATGTGTTGGTATACATATTGCAGTACATGCATTATTTTGAAATACCTAACATTATAATATGGTAAATAAATTGATAAAAGAAAAAAAAATCACAACCAGCTCATCAGGAGACTTTGGCAGAGGTAATTGTGGTAGATGCTTCAAGATGATCAAGCAGTGCAAGAAGCAAAGGGGTGTACAGCTGCCCGATGTATAGTTGGGCGGATCCCATTAAAAAAAAAAGTTTTGTCTGGGCTTCACTTTTAGGGGTTCAAAACGTTGTTTTACAAATAATTGGTAACTGCCTACTGTATACATTACTATTTTGTTAGCCCTTATAAACGAATGCATTTATGTAATGAGCCCTAGACCAAGAACACTACATTTTAAGGTAGCATTGTAGAAAACCAGTATCGTGAAAGCTGTGCCCTAAAAAGACAAGCGGAGTGCAGAAACCTATTTAAAGGTATTGACCTCCCTACATATTCCCTACAGCAGGGATGGCCAAACTGCGGCCCTCCAGCTGTGGTGGAACTATGAATCCCATGAGGCTTTGCAAGAGTCTCACTGCCACAGACATGACTCCCGGAGAGAGATGCTTCATGGGATTTGTAGTTTCACCACAGCTGGAGGTCAGGAGTTTGGCCATCCCTGCCCTACAGAATATATTTCCCCCTATTACTGACCTAGCATGCTTTGTTCCACACAGGTGTGGAGGTAGTCACCTTCATAAAAGCACAGCGCTTTGCTTTCTCATGCCATGCAGATGACTGGTGATCTTATAACTGGTGGGAAATATTCAAAAAGCAGTAGGAGAGGTGAAGGAGGCACAGATTCACAAAATGAATAAAACAGAAGCAGGGAGATCCTTTCATTGCAGCTTCTCGGGAGCACAGTAGTGACATCACCAAATATCAATCCAAATTTCATGACTAGAAATCAGAGACAGCAGTGCATTAGATGATCTCACACTGCAGATATACAGATATTAAGCTGCAGAACAGGAGTGCATAGGCACAGTCACATTCCTGGACATGTATTGCTATTTTAAAAGAGGAAATGAAGACAAAAGGTGGATTTATAGGGTTCTGCAAAAATTAACCTTTAATATTTCACTAAAATATAGCAAATCCTAGCCCCACAATTGACTATTGCAATCTCCACAGACATACTATGCAAAAATGACCTTTACGAAAAGCTCTATTTGCATAGGATTAAGAATTCCTACCTCCTGTTTTTACATGACAGCACTCAGGCCTAGTGAAAGGTCATCTAAAAGGGGCTAGGGAGCATGTACACAGAAGCACTGAATTTGGAGGGCACTGGATTAGTGATACAGTGGCACTTACATTTTCATGATTTTTGCTCTGATAAAAGCTGTAGATGTAACATCAGATTACTAGTACTGACAAGTAAACGTTTTGTCTCATGTCTGCGTAGGTGCGAATGGTTCCTACTGGATAACCGCAGTATCCGCCAGTCTGCAATCTGCCTTTTTTGCCTTGGAATCTCACTATATTTAACAGGTAAATGAGCTAATTTGCAATATAATTATTTGATTTTTTTCCCCCATAGCCAATCAGTTCATCAAGAGCCATGTGTTTGTGTTTTGGCTAATTACTCCTGGGACATTTTGCTGACATGTTCTTGTAGATACTGTACATTATGTGCACTGTAAAGTTATTAAAGCAAAACTAAAGTCAAACATAGAAAAAATTAAGATAAAAGAAAAAACTGGTGTTACTGCAATACTCACCTTTAATCTGGAGCTGTCTGCCACGGTTCCTTGTTTTCTATCACGAGATATCCTCTGGTTGAAAGATAAGCAGCATCATAAATCCCACTTCCTCTGAGCCCAGGTTGTCATGGACTCGCAACCCAGCCTATGACTAGATAATGAAGGAAAAGTTATACAGTGATGAGCTCAACTGTGACTCTGCTTTCTCCTCCTATCAGCAGTGCATGAACTGATTGGTTCCTTGTGGTGCTTCATCTTTCACTTTGAGGTCTGCTGCATATGGGGTTGCAATAGGCTCATAACAGGCCAAATACTGTGGCGCTATGTTGTTGTTATATGTAGGCACACCCTACATGTCTATTAGATCCCCAATTTCATCTGTGGACTCCCTGAAGCTGATGAAACACAGATTGCACTTCACTAGCTTCTTCTCCACCAACAGCAGCCTGAAGTCAGAAGTGCTGAAAACCTTGCCGTTTCCGGGTTCACTGACCGGAGGGGACTTCAGACACTGGAAGTGCATTGATCTTCCTGCGGTGCTTCCATACCTTTAAACAGCATACAATTACTTGTATATGGAAGCCAGGTGCTGGCTGAAGAGAATGGTACCAATATCATGGGTGCAGCAATGTTTTAACCACTTTAGGACCGGTATGTATACATTTGTACGGCGATCCTAAAGTAGATATAGTAAAGGGAAATTCCCTTGTAGACAGCTGTTACCAAAACAGATGTCTATAACTATTGGAAGATTTCCCCTCACCTAGGATCCAGTGACAAGCATCTAGTTTTGGTTTTTCCATTGTAGTCTGTTCCAGTGACAATGGTCACCAAGATCATAAAAAGAGACTTGATCTCCCTAGCAGGAATGTAGACAGCAATAAAAACCAGATAGAGGTTCTAATATTCCCCCTGCTATATCAAAAATGTAATTCGATCCTAGACTTCTATCACCTAGCCATAGACCTAAATCTACATATTGTATATTATATCGTAGAAACACAACATTTATTGAGCAAAAATCTACCATCTTCTCATTTTACTAACTTCTGTTTCCACATTTTGCTTTGTTTCCAGCTCTCTCACTTTACATGCTTATCTTGTTTGAAATTGAAACGGGAATAGCCAGCTCCTGCATCCTCTGTATGGGGTCCATTTTCATGATAGTCACAGTGGCTCACATGTTTAACAAAGCCACACAAGCTTCCTGCCACCACAATGAACATGTCGCCAGTACGCTCTATGAAAACGACTCCGCACACGAGGCAGACCTTAATGACTCCACTCCATCGTCTGACCTGAACAACGATAAAGATCTGACACCAGTTCGCCCACGCCCCGAGATCCACAGAGAGTTTTCCTACCCTCAGTTTCTACAGCAGCAACAGCATAAAATTCAGCTGATTTCACCTATATTTAACAATACACCCAATATGGTGAAACAAAGTGAAAATATGTGCAACAGCAACAGAGATGAGCGCTACAATATCCCCAGGATGCAGCGGACGCTTTCTGTTGAATCTGGCCTCATGCAGCCAAACACCAAGCCCTGGAATGGGGGAACTCAGGAAATGAGAACTATGGTATTAAGGAAACCTGGAGTGGTGGGAAAAGACTCAACATTAGTGTAAATTGGTCCAAAGCTACCAAACTAAAAAAAAAAGACTGCATTTTTAAAAACAAAATATTTTTTACAAAATTTACATTTGCAAAGGCATTTTGATACTGGTATTAAATGAAATCTCTTCATGAGCTGATATAAAGCAATTTTCTTGAATATTTTGCAAGCTGGAAAACTGGCCATATCCAGAAATGCAGAAGGTATCAAGGTACCATGTATGAAGGCCACTAAGTCTTGTTTGGCTTCTACAACTACGCTATATTGCCAAAAATATGTGCATACCCCTTCAAAATTACTGAGGCCAGGTGCTCAAATCCAGGTCCATAAAGACGAGGTTTGGCAAATTGGAGGAGCTCGATTGCTCTGCACAGAACCCTGATCCAAACCTTACTGAACATCTCTGGGATGAACTAAAATGCCAGTTGCGAGCCAGGTCTTTTTGCCCGACATCAGTACTGCACCTGACCTCAAAAATGCTCTTTGGCTGAATGGGCACAAACGCCTACAAACACACTCCAAAATCTGGTAGACAGCCTTTCCAGAAATGTGGAGGTTGCAAGAAGGGGGGTGGGTTGGACACCATATTAATGCCCATAGTTTTGGAATAGGATGTCCAACAAGCTTAATAAGATGCAAACCTTTGGCTATATACTGTTATTCTTGTTTTGATGCCATTAGTGAAGAAGGTATTACCACGGAACTTGTATGGCTTAAAAGTTGGCGATACCACAAATGGTTTGCTATATCACCATCTAAATGTGTATATAACTGAATATGTGCATCACCATTATATTATTTTAACTTTAAGCATAAACAGATGTTTTCCTTCCACTCTGCCATTAATAGGGGACTATAGCTCACATGTGGAAAATGATGGACCTCTAAAGAATTTCTCAGGTTACAGTCATACATTTTAGTGCTCCTTAACCCATGCATATTTGACACCTTTTATATATATTGTTAGTAATGGGAAAATGCAAGTGAATAGGCCAAAAATACACCTCTTTCAAATGTGCCTCTACACAGCGTGTACATGTAAACAGGACCAATTTATAACAATGGACTGCAGGAGAATACAGTAAACACACAAAGGCACTTCTGTTTTATGAACAAGACCTTTACTTACAAATATGTCCAAATTTCCATCTTCATTTTTTTGTTATTTTAAAAGATGTTAAACTAGTGAACTGAAATTTACAAAAATAATTAAAGTACGAAAAAATGTATTGAGGCAAAAAGTACCCAAAAGGAAGTGAAATGTATTTAAAAAGGACTGGAAAGCATAAAGTACGAAAAGACAAATACCCAAATGCATGCGCTTTAGTATTTTGAATAAACAGATTAGATATGTGTTGGAACAGCATTGTGTCACGAACCATGTTAAATCTTTGTGTTGTTCTTAGTGCACAGTCAAACCACATGACATATTCTCTACTGCAGAGCCATAAAAGACGCACTGGTACTGTGGTAGTAAAGGTAGCATAGACATACAGTGGGTATAGAAAAAAAACCTCCCCCCCCCTTTAAAATAATCACATTGTGTTAGTTTGCAGCCTGAACGGAAGACAGACACAGTTTTTGTTTTATCCAGCTGTATTTGCTCAACTTATAACATCCAAGTGAAACATAACACCATGTCAGAAGAAAAAAACAAATATTCAAAAACAGAATCACTGTTGGAAAAAGGATCTCCCCTTTGTCAGTATTTTGTTGAACCACCTTTTGCTATAAAATTACATGTCTCTAGACTTTGCAATATTTGCCCACTCTTCATTGCAGAACTGCTCACATTCAGTTCAATTTGACGGTGACTGTTTGTGGACTGCAGTCTTCAAGTCATTCCACAGATTTTCAATGGGGTTTAAATCTGGGCTCTGACTAGGCCATGCAAGGACATTCACCTTTTTCTCCTTCATTTGGTCATTTTTGCTGTGTGCTTTGTCATGTTGGAAGGTAAACCTTCTTCCCAAGCAACAAAATGTGATTATTTTAAAAGGGGGTGTTTCTTTTCCATACCAAGTGTATGGCGAAACACTATCTATCGTAGGCAGGAGTTTGGCGGCGCAACCTACAACACACTAGCACAAGTGTAAATTGCTCCATTCCCAAACCCGAGCAAGAATTTGAAAAGGTATTAATAAACACTTCTCTTTTTTTTTTTCACTTAGAGCAGAACTACACCCTCCTATCCTTTACAGCCAAGGATGGTGCCATTTTGTTTCATCTTGCAGTTGCCATGGTACTGCACATGGGATCAGCTATGACACTAGCTAGCCCAAAGATTATTTTCTGTCTTAATAGGGAAATTGACCTTGTATCCAGATGAGAAGAATGTTGTATATTAAAAAAAGATAAGGCTCCCAATGAGCAATAGGTCTTCCAGAGTTTTAAAACTTTATTTAAAGCAGAACTCCAGGCTCAAATTGTATTAACCCTTGCAGTGGAGCTACCCCCACACTGCAAGAGTTAACTGCTCATTTTTGTTTAAGTAAAAAAGTTATACTCACCCAATCCCCAGAGCCAGCCAGCTGTCACAGTGCTCCCTCCTCCTACACTGCAGTGATGGTATATTATGGTACAGTGTGTATAGAATGTGATGACTCACAGCACCTTAGACCGATCCATTTAACTTTATTGTTATCACATGTTAAGAATTCTCCTATGTGATAACAAATTACAGTTACAGGTCCCCTTTATGGAGATATCAGGGGTCTCCAAGACCCCTAATGTCACCTAGGGACCCCCAAAGAAGCTGTTGAAGCACAGATCTGCTTCACCAGCTTCTCTCCGGTTTCTGACAGAGGAATGCGGAAGTGATGTAATATACATCACTTCCTGCATTCGGAGAGCGGAGGGAGATCGGGTGCTGTTCTCTCTCCGTTCTCAGTGCAGAGCCACATCGCCCGGGATGGATGGACGCTCGGCGGTGGCGAGGACAAGAGGAAAGGGGGGACGCACCCACACTTGCATCATACAAGCGATCGGGTGTCTTTACAGACGCCGGACCGCTTGTATGTAAACTGCCATCGCTAGCTGTTTAAAATCCTGGTTGTTTCCCGCTCGTGCGTACCAGGGGGCGAGCGGGCACAAAGGACGTCTAAAGACGCCCACCCGCATCCAGG
Organism: Nanorana parkeri; assembly: GCF_000935625.1. Classification (NCBI taxonomy): domain Eukaryota; kingdom Metazoa; phylum Chordata; class Amphibia; order Anura; family Dicroglossidae; genus Nanorana; species Nanorana parkeri. The sequence goes on along the minus strand of NW_017307451.1, from coordinate 180,270 downwards.
AGACTCCCGTCCGGCCGTCTTTCAACGTTCAGCGGACGGGAGGTGGTTAAACAACAGTTGTTAATGGTGATATGGATTATTAAAAGCTATGAGGACAGATTGTTAATGTTTCAGCTTTAAAATTTTGGACAAGCAGTTGGCCATCAGTTTGGTTATGTGTGACAAACGTGCAGGTCAGCTTGATCAATGGGTTTTATTGATTCTTTTGTTGCTCAACGTGCTATTGGAGGCAGCCTACTTTATGAGTACATGTAACAATCAGGAGACTGAAAACAGAGGAATGCAGCACACTACTTGACCTTGTGATTCAAAAGATTTCCCATACCTTTCATTAACCTCAACTTCACTCCTGGATTTACTACACAAGGCAATAAAAAAAAATATTAAAGAAAACAAATGTGCTGATTTGCCGTCTCCTCTAGGTATAGGTAAGCTGCAATTTATTAATTTTTTACTTTTGGTTTTAGATGCATTTTAAATTTGTGTGCCAGTCCCCAAACACTTATATAATGGGTTCCAAGCAGTAAAATTCATGGGTTAAGATATGAATGTTTAATAGCAGTAGATACATAAATTAGATTACACAAATTGCATAACAGTACAATTTTGAGCAACTTGATTTATACAATAAAACCAATTACATTTTAGGTTATTAAATTATAGACAACTGGCACTTTAATTTGAAAACACATGTATCAACACATATTGGTGGAATTAATAAAAAACTGAAGCAGACAGAATCTGGAGCAGTTGACTATGAAAACCAATCAGCTTCTCCTTCCAGTTTGTTCAGTTAAGCCCTGAAAATAAAACAAAGAAGATTGGTTGCCATGAGCAACTGCTCCAGATTCTGTCTGCTCCAGTTTTTAATTCCCCTGTTGTCGCAGGTTACATTTAGCTTCCCCACCGTAATTACTTAGCTTTCTACACTTTAAAAGGCATACAGTTAAAACAAAAAACAGTAAGGCAATAAAAATAAACAGTTATAGCTGAACACATCAGATATTAAAGATGCAAAATCAAAGCAGCTCTCTATTCATAATACAGCTTTACATTTATTTTTTTATGCAAATAGTACAAATACCTGAATTTGACTTGGCATTACCCTCTTACAGCAGTTTGGGGGAGGGAGAAGCAGCACAGAAAGCCAATCAGAAATGCTTTAGTGGAAAGAGCATGCCAATAGGAGCGGAGAGCAGAGTAGTAGAGAGATGAGCCCATCTTGTTTCTCCTTTTACTGTACAGTCACAAGACAGGAGAAGGACAAAAACCTGCATTTGTTACTTAACTGCAACAGCAAGAATTAGGTATCCCCCCTTACCAGACATGGCTGTGCAATCTCAGAATTGGACAGAGATACAAATCCTTTGACAGGTAACACAACTTCCTTATATGTCTTTATATTAAGCGGTTTGTCTGGAGTTCAGCTTTAGGTAAAAATCTATATGCAAGAGACAAGCTTTTAAAATTCAGAAATAGCCAATACAGTAAAGCAGTTTCTAAAACCTGTCCTCAAATCCCGCCAATAGTACAGACTTATGCTTTTCTGTGTTCATACAGTAAATCACATATTTCTTGATATTGCAGTAATGGGTTCTAACCTACCATATTCATATTGCTCTCTGTGCCCCCAAAGGGAGAGCCACTCGCCCCGTTTGCCTTAGTAACTATTATCACTGAAACGGAGTAAAAATCCAAAACTAGAGTCACAAGGAGGGGGTAAACCATCTGTTCTGGTGACAAAAGGAGGGCACCAAAAAGGTGCGAGTTTAGATATACTTTAAAATTTGTTATTGTGAATTTGTACACACTAAAATTTGTGGTTTGTTTTCAACTCACATTAAGCTGCATTTTTCTTGCCGGTTTGTAAAAGGTTGCAATTATATTAAAATAAAAAGGCACCACGATCTTATGGATGTTATAGTACGTTACCACTTCAGTCCTTTACTGTCCTAATAATTCAACCTGACTGGCAGTTATGCAGACCTTGCGGTGTCAAAACTTTAAAGGCACGGACCTGGTACAAGTATGCAGATCAGGAACATCAAATAAGCATGAGAAGCACTCATCTGCAGGCTTGTTCCAGGTCACAGCCCTAAAGCAAAACGACACCTCCTTATCCTTCACAGCCAAAGAAAGTGACATTTCAGCCTCTATTTGGATTGCAGTTGCCATGATGCTGCATGTGTGAGCTATGACAGCCATTTAGGGCCTTGAAAGGCCAGTTGAGAACTGAAAAAAGCAACCTTGACAGTTATTACCAATAACTGTTTTGGGAGACCATTATATTGGATCTTGTTCCACTTGAAAAGATGCCTAACAGCAGCCCCCACTGTGCAAATTTCAGCCGATTCCCCAAGAACCGGACGAAATTAGCACAGTGGGTGCTGCTGTCAGTACCCTTTCGGCTGGCATCCCTTGATTAGCTGATCAAAGGAGCCGTACGGAAAATCTTTGCACAACCAGAGTTGGCAGCCAATGAGCTGCTGGCTCTGTCCGGGTAATCCGACAGTGGCTGACAGCCATACGCACTCGTAGTGTTGATGGAGGTATATCCTCTATTTATTTATTTTTTCGTTCAGCCTGCAGGTTGAATGAGAAAATTAGAGCAGTGTATGGCCAGCCTCAGGTACTGAAGTAAGAGGCTGAGCAGAACAGCCAAGCAACTAGCTGTTAGCAATGCAAAAAAACAAACAATATGCTGCCTTTTTACGTTTCTAGTTTCATGCCTGTCATACTCATTCCTATGGTCTACTACTAAAAGAGTCACTGACCTTGAACAAACATGCATCTACTCTTAAACTGCATGTTCACGCTGGGCCTGTGTCTCACTAACTAGTGATGCCACAGGATGATCATTTTTTTTTTTTTTATCTCCTTCATGACAGCTGTAAACTGCTATACATTTACTAGAAGTAATCTGGCACATGCATTTCACAGAAATACAGTATAAGTGGGTAGTTCTTATTACCATATTTGCCGTCCGTCCGTTTTTCTACTACGGGCGGACGGCAACTGGTTAAACAGCATGCTTAATGCTGGTCAATGTTTAAACAAGCATACCTAAACACAACAAGAATTGCCCAACTGAGTTTGCATTTGACAATACCTTCTTCTGACACGAGTGCCTTCTTACAAACCAATATCAACTACCACACTATAGCATTCTAGAACATTAGGAAAGGCAATGTTTATCTGTGTATGATTGCATTATACAGAAATAGGACTGTATAATTGTAACAAACATAAAAGGACTTGCATAAAGACCGTCCGCTGAGCATATAAATCACCTGTCACATAACACAGTTTAATTTGTTTTCATGTAAACTTTGACTTTAGCAAAGTGTTTTCTTCGTTCCTCTTACATGTTTCCTTGTTACTTCAGATATTATTGACAATGTATACCATTACATATGTTTTTCCTAAAGCCCAGAGTAGAAATTCACTAAATAATGCAAGAATTAGTAAAAGCAGGGACATTTTCTTTGCTCCTCGTTGACGCTCCTCTCTGTCCTGTTTATATATGAAGGCTGTGGTGGACAATGAAAACTGTATCCGGAGTACTACCTGCGACTCTGCACGGTGTTCAGCTGGTGCTTCAAGTTGATGGCTTGCTTCAGTAGACCCTCAACGCTCTTAAAGTGCACGCTGCTGAAGGTCATACTTTTTACAGCACTGCGGCAAAATAAAATATTTAATAGTAGGTAAGAAGCATGAAATGAGGCACCATTTATATCATCAGCCTAATGATTTAAAAAAATGATTTACCTTTCTGCAGAGAAACCCTACAGGTCACTCAAATACGTAAATGACATTAGCTACAGAAAATTGTGATAGATGGTGTGATATAAAGCTGCTGTAAGCCAGGTTTACACAACTGGTCTGAATAAGGCACTTTCGGATGCCTGGCCTGCCACAGAGTTTATCTTTATGCCACTCCCAACTCCTTGTACAATCCTGCTAATGTGCCAGTTTGAGGATGTTTCTAAACACCAAGTATAATGGCCAGCTGACTGAGTCCCATCACCAGCATTCTGCAGCATGCCCTACAGCAGGCGTAGGCAAACTCTGGCCTGTGGCTGCCAAAATCGTGCAATGCCACATGGGATTTGTAGTTCTACAACAGCTGGAGGGCCGAGAGTTTGCCCACCCCTGCCCTATAGTGATATCCATACTCAGCATTTTGGCTTAGTGACTATTGTGTGCGCGCGCGTGTGTGAGAGAGACTCTCGCAAAGTAACAATGAGGCAGCAGCTACAAAGCCAGTAACCAACCCTACAATAAACAATTTTATGAAATGCTTATAAAGTTGCCGTCACATTGAAAATATACTGGCCATTTATAGTCCATCTAGATTTCAAAATAAATATAATTTTCCGGCAATATAGATTCGGATTATTAACACCGATTTATTTTGCCCCAGTTTATTTGACAGAAGGATCATAGACCACTATCTTACTTTTAGAAGATAAGTAACCATCAACCATGAATGTCATGTCCAGAAATGAACACATCCCAGGACCCAGCTAGCCAATGTATAATCTGGGGTCATCTGTCAAAAAGCCTGTTTCTTGACATATTCAAAGTGCCTGCGGGCTCTCAGACTAGACCGATGGGCTCAGGAATTCTGCATGGATTGTTTCACCCTCTATTATTCTGTACGTTTTTTAGGATGATAAATTAACAGCTGTACCTGCAAGCATACTCCACTGTGTAAATGGATCCTTGGCTCTGTTCTTCCCAGTTCTGCATATCAGCCTGTAATATATCAAGAATTGTTTTGTTAAAATAGGGGGAACGTGAACTTCTCCCATATAGCAAATGAAACTAGACTAATGAAATCAAATGAAAAAGGCCTAAATTCAGCAGCACCTCAGACTTGCTTCTATGCCCACCTTGGTAGCTCAGCATTAGCATACATACAATCCTCTCTCAATGTATCAAATGTAAATATCAGAAAAGGTTACCCATGTTGGAAGACAAAAATGTGGCTTTGATCACATTACCAGGGGAGAAATTAATAGGACTTTGACTTGCAATAAAAATATAAAAAGTAGTATTAAATGCTCCATTTCTTTGTTAAATATTCAGGTTACATGGAATACATTACCAATCCCCAGTACAGTGATACCTTGGTTTACAAGTAACTTGGTTTGAGAGTGTTTTGCAAGACAAGCAAACATTTATGAAAAAGTTTGCCTTGATATACAAGCAATGTCTTGCAATAAGAGCAAAATTTTGTAGAAAAGCGCCACCGAATAAGGCTGTAGCAGTGCGAGCGATGAGTCTGTTTAACGACAATGCAAGGTCACATTGAATAGATTCCTTGTTAAGGTTTCACGAAATGAAAAAGATTCCATTGAGTCAAGGGATAGCAGTGATTCCGTTAGTGATAGTGAAAGTCGTCCTACACAATAATCCTCCTCTCTCTTGTCCCCCTCACACCAGCCACGAAGGTACCGGTAATTGGCTTATTTTTCTTTATATTTTGTACAGTATTGTATTATATTACAGTATTGTAATCATTTTTATATGAATATTTTTGGGTTGTGGAACGAATCATCTAAATTTCCATTATTCCCTATGGGGAAATTCGCTTCGATATACAAGCGCTTTGGATTACAAGCATGCTTCCAGAACGAATTATGCTCGTAAACCAAGGTATTACTGTACAAAAGTATTTGGGCAAAAATGTACAAAAAAAAACAACACACCGCTTCCCCAAACAACTGGGTAGGAGAGCATGCGTTGTATAGTAAACATGCAGTTGCTAAAAAAGGACTGTGCAGGGGCGGGGAGTGGTTTGCCATGCAGCTGAAACTATGCATGAGAGTCATCTGTATGTGCTAGCTGGCAGTACGCACGCAAAGGTGCCTCCATGGGACTCCTCCAGGGGACAGAGCCAACCGTGAACAGGGGCAAGGGAAGAAAACTTGAAGCTTATGAACACAATTCAACCACAGGCTTAAAACGAAAACCACACAGCAAAGATGGTAGGTCATGAGGTCTGCAGAACTATATGGTTTTTACTTCTGTGGGTTTCATAACACTTTAAAGTTTAAATCTAAAAAATAAATTCAAGTACCTTAACTATTAACAAAAATGTATCTTATTTGTGTATCACTCAGCAGTAGATCCTCAAATCATCTCTGAATTTGTGCCTACACTGTCCTTCCTTCTGAGGGGGATACTTTTGTTCCCCATGGTCCCTGTGTGGGTTGTAAATACGGCTGAAAACAACTAAATTGATTAATCGATAATAAATTGATGAGAATAGTTGTTAAATATTCTCATCGATTAGTTGGTTGGATCCACTAGCTCTCTTCTCCATGCTGGAAAGAGCACAGCAAGCAGCGGGTGGGTGCAAAACAAAGCCTGCTATTGCAATTTAAAATGGCCAATAGCAGGCTGGTTATTGCACCAGCCCACTAGAGCTGCAGCTAACGATTATTTTCAAAATCGATTAGCCAAATTAAGTTTAATCGGTTAAAAAAAAAAAAAAAAATTTTTAAATGGCTCCAGTGAAGGGACTACTAGTTTGTATTGAGATTGTAGTCCATCACAGGAGCAAGCTTGGAGCGGTGGAAGTAAAAAAGAAAGTGTGGTGTACAATATAGTGAAATGGAAAGTGTAAAATTATAAAGCAATGAATGCAGAACGGCACCGACTATAGAGGACTACAAATCCCAGCAATAGTACATTATACAGCGCAATGCAGACTACCACCAGCTATAGAAGAATACAACAAATCCCAGCAATAGTACATTATAGCTGGTGGTATTCTGCATTGCGCTGCATAATGTACTATTGCTGGGTTTTGTAGTCCTCTATAGCCGTTGGTATTCGGCATTGCGCTGTATACACTATTATTGCTGGTATTTGTTGTATTCCTCTATAGCTGGTGGTATTCCGCATTTCGCTGTATAATGTACTATTGCTGGGTTTTGTAGTCCTCTATACAGCGCAATGCAGAATACCAGCAACTTGCTTCTGAGATCGGGCCTGTCTATCAGCGGCTGTCATCCCCCCACACCTGCTACTCCTTACCTTCTCCCCACGTCCCTGTTCCGATCGTGGATGTGGGCAGGCGGTGAGCGTGTGGATGCGGGCGGGTCTGGCAGCAGCGAGTGTGAGGTGGGGAGGGGGTGCGGTGCGCAGCGTGTGTGAAGCCATGAACAGGGCCAACTAATGGGAAGCCGATTAATCGATGATTGAAAAAGTTGACAACTTTTTCCATAATCGATTTAGTCGATTGTTGTTGCAGCCCTACAACCCACTACCTGCTGTATTTACATTCAGCTGCCATCTACGGAGTCTTGCCACTGGCAGTTGTCATTCCCGGGCTGAAGCTATTCAAGCGCCGTGTGCTTACAATACAATTATTAAAAACAACAAAAATAAATAATTATAAAAAGGTGGGGGGAAAAAATCATTTTTAGTTTCAGCTTGACAAATTGTGCTGCGGGAGGTATGTTGCAGTGCCATCCATTTCAATGGCACCCCAAATGCTCTTCCCACCTACAGTGTGAGTAAACTAAATGTGAGATTGTAGTCCATCACAGTAGTGAGCTTGGTGCGGTGGCTACTTTAGAAGAACAGTGTCATCACTGTGTATCTTATTTGTGTAATAGTTAAAGTCCTTGAATGCATTTTTAAGATTTCACTCCCGAGTTTAGTGTCACTTAAGGAGAACTATGGGGTCAGTGTTTTTCCCCATAGTTCTCCTTAGGGTAACGGGAGGACACAAACTAGCTTCCTCCCGAACCCTAAGCTCAGTACACCGCGAGCTACAGCGCGCGTTATACTGAGACGCCGCAGCGGATATACAGGTCGGCTTAGAACTATGAGGTGAGTGGAAATCACTCATCTCATAGTTCTCCTTTAAAGGATGTCAGAGAAAAAGACAAACTAGTTCACTTCAAGCACAGGTGGTCAATTTGAATGTATTTTATAATAAAAAGGTTTTCACATTTGGATATGGTTATCAAACACAGGATATTAGTAATTACATCAACAGGTTGAAAGAAGCATCTTTTCATCGAGTTCAACCATTAGCAAAAAAAACATTTAAACACAGAAATACACCAAAAATAACTAACTAAAGAAAAGACCTCTTCCGAACACTCTCTGAGTGTTGCAGTTTCCCTGCTGCTTCATGTTCTTTCAACATTCCTAATGGCCAGTGAGGCATGGTATTATAGTGATTGGCTAGTATGAGGTAGTGGTAAACTCGAACACCACATGGAAGCAGTGGAGCCTGTAAGAGTGGCCGGGGATGCTCTCATAACAGAAGGGTATTAGTTGCTGCAACCACAAATACAGGCAATTACACCTGTGTGCATAAGCGCTTATATGTAAATGATGGATTAGGGATTCCTGCTTCAGGAACTTACAGGTGTAAATGGGGCCTTACTGTAGGTGTATTTCTGTGTGTGAGTAAATGTGTGAATCTGTTGGTCCTGTATTATTCAAATTAAAACCTGTGGGGAAAAAAAAAAAGAAACCCCGCCCCCCACACACATATACTCATGTATACATACCAACATCACTCTCAGAAATCTTGACAATACACACACACACACACAAACCATCACAAAAAAAATACTGACAATGATATACCAAGAAACCATCACAAACACGGACATTAGAAACGCACGCAGACTAATACTGGTATTGTATAAAGTTAAATTTTATTTTGAAGTATGAAATTTGACAAGTGGCCCTCATGGGAGAAGAAAATTTGTCCAGCGGCCCCCGAGTGAATTGAGTTTGAGACCCCTGCTCTAAAGTGTACATCTAAAATACTGCACAGAATGAACTGCATATAACCAAACTGCTAAGACAATATGAAAGTTTAAATCTTTCTGACTTCAGGGCTCTCTGAACACATATACGAATACAAAAGCTATAGGAAAAGCACTCTCACCTTGTGCTGGGCCAGCTCCGGTAATGACCTTCGTACATGTTCCTGCAGGCGATACAAAGCCACTGAAGGCTCATTGGCGAGGACATACATACTCTCAGTAAACTTATCTGTGACTGAAAAAACAAAACAAAAGAGCATAATGTGACTTCTGAGGAAAAGAAATGAAATGTTCCATTACTAAGTGGAAACCCTTTTTTCCATGTATCATGTTTTTTTTTTTAACACATACACACACACTAATCTTTAGAGAAAAACATGTTTATTTTATTACATACATTTATGCCCATTAGCCTAAATTAGGAGCCAGCAGGTACATTTAAATCAGCCGTCTAGAAACTGTCTGTACTGACACTAGTAGAGGAGGCTCAGAAATGTTAAAGCTGAACTCTAGACAGACATAAAAGACACAAATTAATGCAGCTGTGTATTTATTAACACATCATGAAATGTATTTTTGAAATTTAAAAGTATGTGAGATTTGTCTTGGTTTCAGTCTCTTGTAGGGATGCACTGATACCGGTTTTTCGGTATCAGTGCCAATATTTATGTTTCGGAACTCGCCGATACCGAGTGTCCCATTAAGGTATCCAGGCGGCGTGTAAGGACTCGGCACCTGGCTTCCTGATTAGCATGGAAGCCGTCTCTATGCTTCCTCGTCACTAAGTGGTCGAAGCTGGCCATTACACGGCTCCCGGGTTCCCGACTGGCTGGTAAGCCGGCTCCATGGGAGCATGAAGCCGGCTTTCTGGCCAATTAGAAAGCCGGGAAATTACTCAACGTCCAGCTTCCCGACCAATCAGGAAGCTAGGCGGTTCGTCATTACACTTGGCCCGGTTTCCTGATTGGCTGGGGAGACGGCTCCATGCTCTCTCATAACCTAGTCACGAGGTAGCATGGAGCCGGCTGCCCGGTCAATCAGGAAGCCGGGCAGCGTGTAATGACTCGCTGCACGGCTTCCTGATGACAGAAGCTCAGGTATCGGGCTACGCATTGGAGCCTTTTGGCAAGTACGAGTCCAAATACGGTACGGCTTCAATAATGGTATCGGTGCATTCCTAGTCTTGTGCAGTCCGTGTACGACAGAGCAAAGACAATCAGTTGTGCTGCAGTGCAAGCAGCACACTGATAGGAGGAAAGAGCATAGAGCCAGAAAGATTAACTCATTAGTCTACTGCATCTCCTTTCACTGTCTGTGCACCCGAGGGCATCAACCAGTGACTCATCCCTCCTGGCCGGCAACTGAATGGGGCTAGGGTTGCATAACTGGTTGATAGGATATTAGCGGCCATGTGTTCTAGCAACTAATAAGCAGAAAGCTGTCACATTCATGAGAGCTTCCAGCACATACATGACTTTGAGCACTAGGGTCTCTCTGTATACCAGATCAGAGTTAGTCTTAATGACCGCTATTATTCTAATGTGTAAACTGGTAATTGTATATATTTTTTTTTAATCTGTCGCATCCATATAGTGACAGATTCTTAAAATGGTGCTATAAAGAACTAACTAGACCTGTCGAAAGTGATGGTAAAGCTGGCTGTTGGCAAAACGAAACTGGTGGCGGGTCCTTTTTTCAATTTGGCACAAGACCTTATTATTTTGGGTTTTTTGGCATTTTAATGTGTGCAAACAATAAAATCATTCTGACAACGAAAGCGTTAAACACCATTCTAATGTGCAGCAAAGGGGTTAAACGCCATTCTTATGTGAACTGGGTACAAGGCTCCCAGTTCATGTTTGTGCATAACAGATTGAATAAATGGTATCATAATACTCAAAAGAGTTGTATAGCACTTACTTCTCTGAATAATCGGCTTCGCCATCGCTTTACCCCTTCCAAAACACTACTGGCTCACCTTTTTTCACCTTAATCTGCATCTCCTGTTCCTCCATGGCTTGAATTTAATCAGTGTACCGCCTCTATACGTCCGGGTTACCATGGGTCCGTCACTAGCAGCTGTCCGGGTGCAGTGGGATGGAAGGTTCCGCCTGTACAGCAGTGCACGGCGATGCTGTGGTGTTTACACGTCGTGTGTATATCAGTCTGCACTGCTAGCCTGGGCTGCTTAGCGCTTCAATCGCACGATGACCCAGGCAAAAAGGCTGCACTACAACTCCCAGCATGAAGAGCTATACACAAAGATCTAATGATAAACAAAGATACCCCATGCAAGACAGAGAGAGAATCAGCCAATCGGAAGACGTCTGGGCGTTGTCCAATCGGGAAGCCCCTGACACCCATCCTTCAGGAAGTGTAGGCTTGCAGCTGTGAAGAGGTGCGTGATGCGAATTTAACTCGTTCAGTGCTGAAGAAGTAGAGGGGACACAGCAGAGGACTGTGGCAGGCCATTGCACGGGTGGGTAACTCCACGTGACTCTGTTCTACAAGGGAGGATGTGAGGAGCAGAGTAAGCCTCTGTGGACTGCCATTGACATGCAAAGAGCTGGGGAGCAGACTATAGGGTAGCAGCTCCAAACTTTACTGCAGTAATGAACCACGTATTCTTACCGGAATATTAACTTCCTAGGTTGTAAGCATTGTTTACTGGCACACCGTGCAGGACTGGTGTTAGAATTTTGATTATTTACCCCCCCCCCGCT
>NW_017307451.1:156890-168705 GCF_000935625.1 Nanorana parkeri | reverse complement strand
CCCCCCCCTCCCTCTTTTCACACTAGTGCAATTTGTTGTGCGTCTGCTGTCATGCTGCAACGCATGACAATGGAAATCACATTATTCTCTATGGTGCTTGTTCACTCCTGTGGAACACGGTGCAGTGGGAATTTTGGAAAGGTGCAGGTGCTTTTGATGCAATGTTTTTAGCGCGCACAAAAAGTGCATGTAACATGCAATTTCACCCCTTTAGCACATGACAATAAGCCTCCACCTTCTAGCAACTTATGTTTTATTTCACATTGGCCAAGCAATAATGCATGTAAAATGCACTTAAAAAAGCATAAGAATGCAGATTCCCAATTGTGAACAGAGACTAAGGGGTGTATTTATAAAAACCTTTGCAGAGCCATTTGTTCTGCGAAAATCTGACTTTTACAGTGGCACTGCATTCTGTCCGTTAGAAGGAGCTGAGGAGCGTAGGGGATGTGTCCTCTAGAGCAGTAGTTCTCAACCTGTGTAACCTCAGGACCCACATTTGTCCTTGATCATTAAGTAGTGACCCAAGTCGCACTGCAATGGAACGCAAGGCATTAGGGTACCGTGCATTCCGATGCGGGCGTACGAACTGTGGGTGGGATGTGCGTTCAGGGTACCATTCAAATGAATGGCAACTCCACACACCTCCCACACCAGAATGCACAGTAGGTGCGATTGCGTGGTACAGTGCGTTAATCGTACAGTGCGTTAATCGAACAGTACTATGCGATTAACTCACTGTACTAGTTTGAACGGGCCCTCAAAAACTCTGACAGGCACAATTTCACACACTCAGACATTCTCACACACACATACACACTCCACAAATGTTTTTATTTTTTTTAAGGTTCACCAAGTCCCCCTACCTTATGAGAACTGGAGTGGATCCTCAGCCTGGGGTCCAGTGTGGGCTGGGCTGCTTGTACGGGCCCTCTCCCGCTCCCTTGCGCGCCCTGTAGAGGTCCCGGGAGCCAGAATGTGACATCACTACGGTCCAGGCACCTCTACAGGACACACAAGGGAGCTGTAAGCAATGCACATATGGATGGAGTTCCCTCGCGGCCATAGCCCCATCCTATGCCACCTCAAGCTGACACTCGGTATCGGGTAGCATATTTTGAATGGCTGCTTGGCGCGAGAACTGACAGTGCTGTGCTAGGGGGAGGCAGAGGAGCCTCTCACGGTTCTCAACCTGTGTAACCTCAGGGCTCACATTTGTCCTTGGTCATTAGGTCGTGACCCAAGTCGCACTGCAATGGAATGCACAGCATTGCTGTACCTTGTATTCCAGTGTGGGTAATCAAATGAATGGCAACGCAACACACCTCCCACACCAGAAAACGTGGTAGGTCCACCCTTTCTCCCTACCTTACGAGAACTGGAGTGGATCCTCAGCCTGGGGTCCAGTGTGGGCTGCTGTGCTGTGATGGAGCTCCATCCATATGTGCATTGCATGTACAGCTCCCTTGCACACCCTGTAGAGGTGCCGGGAGCAGGAAAGTGACGTCACTCTAGTCCAGGCACCTCTACAGGGCACACGAGGGAGCTGTAAGCAATGCAAATATGGATGGAGCTCCCTCGCGGCCATAGCCCCAGCCCACTCCACCTCAAGCCGACACTCGGGCATATTTTGAATGGCTGCTTTGCGCGAAAACTGGCAATGCAGCACTAGGGGGAGGCTGAGGAGCCTCTCACCTACAAAAGTGGAAGGAATGTGATGACCCACTGAACACGGGGTCGAGACCCACTTTTGGGTCACGACCCACCAGTTGAGAACCAAGGCTCTAGATTAGGGGCGCCCACTATTTTTCGTCTGGAGATCTACTTGATCAGCCGATCGCTCCAGTGTTTGTCCTGCACAGAGGATTGGTACATACTAGTGACATGTACCGATCCTCTGCCACTTGGCCACGCACAAATGGGCTCAGCTTCTCCTCTGCATCCCCCCTGCTCTCCCGGGCAGAGGCAGCGGGGGATCCGACGAGAAGTGAAAGAGCACTTCATCCGCGGGGGGGGAGGTGTCGGAGCCGCTGTGACAGAACGGACAAGCAGTGAGGGGAGAGAGAGTCCTCCGCCCTCCCCCGCCGCCGCTTCCTCGTAGATCAGTGGTTCTCAACCTGTGTAACCTCAGGACTCACATTTGTCCTTGGTCATTAAGTCGTGACCCAAGTTGCACTGCAATGTAATGCGCGGTACTGCGAGTTCCGATGCGGGCAATAGAACTGTGGGCGGGAGGTGCGTTTGGGGTGCCATTCAAATGAATGGCAATGCAATGCACTTCTCACACCAGCACATGTGATAGGTGCGATTGCGTGGTACAGTGCGATTGACGCACTGTATTAGTGTGAATGGGCCCTCAAAGACACTGAGACACACACAACCACAGACACAATCTCACACACATACATACACACTCCCAAAAACAAATAATTTTTGTTTTTAAGATCCACCCAGTCTCCCTATCTTACAAGAACTGGATCCTCAGCCTGGGGTCCGGTGTGGGCTGCTGTGCTGTGATGGAGTTCCATTCATATGTGCATTGCTTGTACAACTCCCATGCACACCCTTTAGAGGTGCCGGGAGCCAGAATGTAATGTCACTCCGGTCCAGGCACCTCTACAGGACATATGAGGGCTCTGTAAGCAATGCACTTAGGGATGGAGCCCACCCCACCTCAAGCTGACACTAGGTACTGGACAGCGTATTTTGAATGGCTGCTTGACCTCTCACCCAGAAAAGTGGAAAGCACACGGGGACCCACTGAACACGGGGCCGCAACCCACTTTTGGGTCAGGACCCACCAGTTGAGAACCAAGGCTCTAGATGGAGCCGAGGAGCGGCCCTTTAAGGTGCCCATACACTGCACGATTCTCGTACAAGAATCGCGGGAAATCCCGCGATCGTACGAGAATCGTGCAGTGTATGGAAGGCGTGCAACCGTTTCTACTGTACGGTCCCACGTCTTCCATCGAACAAGCAGGCTGGAAAACCTGCCGGGAATCGTACGATTCTCGGCGAGTTAGTGGCCTGCTTGTTCGACAACTGCCGAACGGGCCGGTGTGCGCATGCGCACACTACCCGTTTGCAGTCATTGCAAGCCCGCCCCTCAGGATGGGCAGATCGTACGTTTCTTTAAGTACTTTACAACCCTCGCAAGACAAAAGTCTTGCGAGGGTTGTAAAGTGTATGGGCACCTTTAGCCAGTACCTCTGAAAAGCCCATGACAACGTCAGCACAGCATGATTTGACCCTGGACGCAGTGCTGCCTCTCTAACTACCATCACCTGGGCTTTGTTACTGATTGTGTAGAGCTTGCATATGCTGACCATACCTGGCTTGAATCAGCCAAAATTCAAGCTATGGCTGTTTAGAATGGATGAGGGAATGAAGTTGTTTCACTTGGGGCTGAATAATTTTACTTATGGGCTGTCACATGTTGATTTCCTTGTTAGCATATTGTAGGATTATCCACTTTTAAGCCACTTTCTTGTACAAAAGCAACTAAGCTGATTGGATAATTCTACCACCCATCGTTTCTGATATTATTCAGTTATTTTTGCAATTGAAGTCTTGTTAAAATCTCTGTTTGCAGCAGGTCCTATTGAGATACGTTTCCATTATAGGCAAAGCAGGTCAAATGCAACCTTTTGCTGCATTTTCAGTCTGAACACGTGTTTGAACAGCAACTGCATTCGTATGCAAAAGAGCGTTTTGGCAACAATGCCTGTCTGTGTGTTGGCAGCCTATTCAAAATGAATGGGCTGCCTTAATGCAAAGGTGTAGACGCCAGCTGTACTCCATACAGCGACGCAATCAAGTTTAATATGTTGGTGTTCTTAGTGACAATCGCAGAGGGCGCTGTGTATATCCACAGAGGCACATATGAAGTAACCAGCACTCGTTGTAAAAGCAATGCCCTGATGTAACGCACGTTAATGGCGGGCAGTAATGCAATGTATCTGTCTCAATGGGCAGTGTATGTAAACACTAACAATATACTTATGTGTCCCCTTTTAATCTGTCAAATATATAGTAATACCCTCCCAAATCTTCAACTACAGAACACTAAGGTCTCGTTCACACCTAGGCGTATTGCATATGCACGTCTGTCGCGCGTTTTTTTACTGCGATTCGCGGTAAAAAAGTTGCGCGACTGTCGCGCGTTTCCGAAGGCTACTTAGCTGTATCCCAATGGAAACGCGCAACAAAACGGCCCAAAGTAGTACATGTACCTTTTCAGGCGTGGGCCGTTTTGTAGAGCGTTAGGGACGGGCGGAAATACGCCAAGGTGGGAATGAGACCATTGAATACAATGGAATTTATATTTTTGAGCCTTTTGTAGAGCGTTTGTCGAGCGTAGAACGCGCTACAAAACGTTCAGGTGTGAACGAGGGCTAAGGGGCATATTTATAAATCAGTGTATCTGTCATTCGCCAGACAATCACTGCTGGAAAAATTTCAAGTTGCATGTGTTTGAACCCTTTCTCTGCCACCAACATATGTAATTCATTCATTGTCATTGGAAATCTGCCAGTGATTGTGTTAGGTTTAAAATGCATCTCAGCCCAAAACGTTTTCTTTCTCAATTGGGACAAAGTAGGGAAAGAAGTAAAACTCCTGTCGGGTTTTAATTTGCTGCCTGTTTCCCACTGGGGAGATTCCCCTTTACTTCTGTCCCAGAGACACAACAGGAAGTAAGGAAATCTCTGCAAAGTGAGGGAAATTCTACTCTTAGGCTGGGTTCACACCTAGGTGTATCGAATATGCGCGTTTTTACCACGATTCGCTGTAAAAAAACGCGCAACAAACACGCGTTGCCGAGGGCTACCTGGCTGCATCCCAATGGATACGTGCGGCAAATACGCCCCAAAGAAGCCCCTGTACTTCTTTGGGCGTAGGGCGTTTTGCAGCGCGTTCCTACGCGCTGTAAAACGCCCAGGTGGGAACCATGCCCATAGGCAATCATTGGTTTTCACATGTTGAGCGTTTTACAGAGTGTAGGAACGTGCTGTAAAACGCCCAGGTGTGAACCAGGCCTTAGACAGTTGTCATAGGAACAGGTTCCCCATTGGAAGGTTTCCCCTCTCCTCTTGTTCTGACAACTCTAAACTTCTAATTTGAATTCTCCATCCCTTTCTGTTTCAGTGGCAGTGGTCACCAGGACATATAGGAGGATGGATTTTCCCGGTGGGGTCACAAGCAGCCAAACCTGTCAGGGGTTCTAATCCTTCCCTACTCTATAAAAAACTAAATTGTTTTGGGTAATGCAGGCCTGGACAAATCCCAGGAGCCAGGTAGCCAATGTTCCTTAAAAATGACAGCTGGCACCCACCTTTTGCGATTTCCTTTAGTTGTTAATGGAGCTGGCTCCTGGATTGGACAGACTGGCTTATGAATTCCATATTAATTTGTTCCCTCGTAGGGTAAAGTATATGTACGTTGAGTAGACAAAGACATATTTAACTCCAGCTGGTACGCATTTATATCACAAATTCATACAACTGTGCAGCAGGAAAACATATACATAAGATGTTATTGCCAAGTCTCAGAAATGAAATATTTATATCTCTTTTGGTTTTGAATATATTCAATGTTTAGTTTTATTCTAAGTGTGTATAATCCATGCACATTATTTATTAAACTCTCTATTTTTAGCCTAGAAATGGCAGATCCGATGGCAGACGCTACAGGTTTTCCACTCAAAAGCGATGAGAGCACTGTCATCTTACATCTTTACCCAGCAAGCCAGAGTGGCTCAGACACTGAAGAAGAGGTTACTCATATGAATGGTATGCATTTAAAAGAATCATGATCCCTGTTAACATTGTTTGGCTAGACTAGTAGCTCTAAGGAGGGACCACTTCAAGCTTCCCAGGTGGCTACCAGCCTACCTGAGAATTAGGGATGTTCAGATACCGAGTACACTACTCGGTACAAGTACAAGTACAGATACTTTTCCAGCTCCAAGACTAGACTAGAGAAAAATGTAAAAGTTAGGAGGCAGCTGTCATTTGTAAGGAGCACACGGAGCTCCTGGGATTTGTGCATCTGTTTGGTTTTGTTTTTATATAAATATATATTACGGATGCACCGATACCATTTTCTCACGTACTGATACTTGCCCAAGTACTCACAGATACAAGTACGGATACATTTTTGTTTATTGTCATGTGACAGTTTTTCTAAAACAATACAGACTAATGATTTCAGGACAGTGGTGGAGCACCAGAGCCAGGTCCCAGCTGCAACCGATGCAGCCCTGGTATTTCTAATGAAAATGGCAAGTATTGGCACTGGTATCTGAACATCCCTACCGAGAATGTAAGTGCAGCTTCCTCAATGGTAAGGCTTCCATACCAAGTGCATTGGAGGAAGAAACATCCTCTTCTGTCTTCACTAATATGTTGTAGATTTCCTAAATGACAAGACGTTATAGGTGTGCCACCAGGCCCTAATTGGCCATCATGTACATCAGTCAGAAGCCGAGTGCTGTAGGAGATGCCACAATCATTGTTGGGGAAACAAGGAAGCGCGAGCAATCCTCTTAATTTCTATAAGTTATTTTAGTCATATAGGCTTTCTAAAGACTCCTATTCTGAGTTTTACATGGCCTTGCCCTACAACATAGCCCTGTCAAGCAGGGGAGTGACCCTGATCTTTCTCTGCTTCAGCTAACTTTGTCTTCTCCCCACTCCCACCCTATAACTGAACACTGAACGGAGTTGCAGCACATTGATAAGCTCAGCACTCCGTCACTGTTCTCTCTCCTCCTATCAGCTTCTTATACTGCAAAACACAGAAGTACTGCAAGAGGCTAATAGCAAGTCAAACTCATGTACTTACATTTCTTGCATTTATAAATACATGTAATTATGAGTACAGAGCTGCATCAGTATGTGTCTTAGACAAACCTAGAGTTTCGTTTCAAAGGTGCAGGCTTGGAGGCAGTCATCCAGAGCATGGCCTCACCCAAAATATCTATGCAGTCAGCAATGGCCTGCCCTGCTTTCTCAGAAGTCAAAGATTGGTTAGAATGACAGCCCTGGAGCTTTTATTGGCAATAGCAGATGCCATATTTTTTTTTCCATATAAATGTTTATTAAAGAACTGCAAGCAGTACATAAAACAATAGTAGAAACGTGATGTACAGGTATTGACATATACGAAAGTGTGAACACAAGATACAATAAAATCCAAATCATATGTCGACAATTAGTCCCAAAGCGATATGGAGAGCTGTCCAAAGAACAACCAAGCAAGCAATGGGAGAGCAGTAGGATGCCATATTTTTATACTGACTCAGAACAGAATACACTTGCTGTGAATGTGTGAAATTGAGGGTTAGGTTATACCGGTATTTGTTTCCAGGAAGTTTATTAGTTAGTTTTTAGTTATAGGTCCTTTTGATCTGTGCCCACCAGAATGAGCATGGATTGACTCAGAAGTTCATCCATGCTAGGAAACCATGCTGTAGAGGACTTGTGGATTGTATGTCAGATTTCTATAAGTGTTACATAACCGCTTTCTCTTCTTCCTGTACAGTTGGCCCATTGAAATACTCAACCACTCTAACCAATCGGCAGCGTGGAAACATGGTATCCGTACTGCCAGCCACACTGGACTGTGAGTACATGGTAGAATTGCAGTGTCTTTTTGTCTTAACACTTCACATATATTTATGTAGAGCTCTGCTGCTACTACCTACTTAAACTGAGCTGTGTAAACATGAATGATTTAATATTTGGACACCAAAATGTACCAGTAACAAATGGGGTCCACCTTGTTGTACTGACAGTAACTCAAATTGCACATTATCATTTTTTGTTTATTGAATTTACTGCATTGAATAGAATAACATGACCAGGACTATTTAGTTATTGCATGGTTGCTGTTTTTATTCCTGATACATGTTGGTATTTGATGTAATTGTATAATATGGTGCTCATCATGTGCTGCCTATGCTGGCCATGCACACAGTAAATGCCTGGCAAATGACATCACTTTTAACCATATTTAGATCTCACGAATAACTGAATTGATTAAGGCAAGCTGTCCTACTGACAGTTTGTTTATATATATATATATATATACACACAGGGGTGTGGAAATGTAAAAAAAAAAACTACCTGTCTAAGGGCTAAAGCGGGGGCCATATCTACTTGTCCCAATACAAAAAAAATTGTTTTAATCAAAACTAGGGATGCACCAATACCGTTTTTTAGGTATCGAGTACTGATTTTTTGCTTTCCGTACTCGCCGATAGCGACTATTGGTGCTTCCGTTGGCATGCACCAGGCTTTCCAGACAATTGGGAAGCCGGGCAGCGGGTAATGACATGCTTCCCGGCTTCCTGATTGCCAGGGAGGCCGACTCCATGTTGTTTGGCCGGCTTGATTGTGATTGGCCGGGAAACTGGCTTCCCAGCCTATCAGCATCGAGACAGCTTCCCGGCCAATCAGGAAACTGGGCGGCGAGTAATGACCTGATTAGCCGGGAAGCCAGCTCGATGCTGATTGGCCGGTGAGCTGGCTTCCCGCGCCAATCAGGGAACTGGGAGGCGGGTCATTAGTAGTTGCCCCGCTTCCTGATTGCACAGGAAGCTGGCTCCATGTTCTCCCTACGGCACTGCTGGCCAGAGAAAATCTTTTGCTGACCGTAAGTTCCGGTATTGGCGAAGGTATCGGAGCATTTGGGTGAGTACTAGTACTCGCCCAAATACTCTGTATTGGTGCATCCCTAATCACAACTGTATTTGACTGTGCTAAATAGCGCATCTCATTGGTCAGCGTGGTCAATGCTTGCAATTTGCGAGCGAAATTCAAAATGCATAGGGGAGGACTGCGCTGGACAGCAGTACGGGGTAGTAATAGTACACCTGTACTGGCGGAGGGTATGGACTGTGCACGGAAAGGTAAGAATAGCAACATCTATTATTTGCTTCCTTTTGGTCTGGGAAATATACTCTTGAAAGTGTTTTGTCAAAAGTTGATCCTTCTGGAAATCCAGTGTTGTTCTGTGCACTCTGCACTAAAATCTTATGCACTATCAGTCCTGTCCCATTCACCCTTATGAACTACAGATCACCTTTCCACTATGCTATGAAGAGGAGGAGATATTCTGTAGTCCAAATCAGGAGCGAACCTTCTAGGGTGACAACACTGCTCCTCTATAGATACAGTGAGCATTGTCACCCTAGAACAGGAAGTGTGCTACGAGAAGGTGAAAAAAAACTGTAAAAAAAGAAAACTAATGCAGTAGCTGTGGAATTTGAGGACGGGAAGCTGCAATATATATTTTAGTTTTGTTTTTGGGTTTCGATACACTTTCAGCACCACCAGTTCCAATTCTATGTAAGTCATTTATTAGTCATTCCTCCTTATATATACAATGTATTTAATGGTAGAATTTTTGTTTGCTGCATATTAAGTGGTCGATTGTCAATCCTTTTTTACCAGCCCTATCTGTACATCAAGTTGCGGCCCAGGGGGAGCTGACTCAACTCCAGGAATATCTGCAGAAAGGTATGCGTCTCTCAACCTTACCCCATTGGTAACTGTGTGTACGATGGGCTGGGCAAGCCTACTGTTACTTTCACTTTCTTTATTTTCCTAGATGACACATTACTAAATCGACCAGATGAGCGAGGTTTTACTCCTCTAATGTGGGCTGCTGCTTTTGGAGAGATTGAGACTGTTCGTTATCTCATGGATGAGGTAGGGTTGCTGTTTGTTGCCTAGAATGGCTGGATATTTAAACGTGGAGATAACCTAAATGAAATGAACCTGTACCCAAACTATGCATGCTTAAGTATTTATATATTCAGAGCAATGTACCCCTGTAACTATACAGAATTGTGGAGGTATTCATCTTCAAAGTTCACATCAGAGACACTACTTGGTCCCTGGGAGCCCTAGACCGAAAGAAGGCACATCAGAATGGCAGATGGAAGAGAGGAACATCCATTTCTCCTTCTGTACTGTGCAGTATAAACCCAGAAGTGCACAGCTGTGAGCACTTCTGAGTTCCTGGCTAGGAGAGCATGGTGAAGCACTGTGTTCTCGATCAGATTTGCCTAAATGCAGGGGAGACATCAGGGGTCCAAAAACCAATGATGTCTCCATAAAGAGTACCTGTCATTAAAAAAGTGCCATGACATAGGAGATTTATCAGCAATAAAGTTAGGTGAAAAAATAAAATTAAAAACAGAAAACTTTTTTAAAGCTCCCTAGCACATGCGCACATTAATGCATGCTTATGGTGCACACGCATACATAAATAACAATTATGTAACACATGTTGTATATTGCACACACTGAAATGAGAGGAATAGTTCTAAGAGCATAATTTACAGTTAACTCTAAGCTGATGACCCGTGAAGGCTTTTAAAGTGCTGCCTGTGGACAAATCGTAGTTTGTCACCATGTCCTGGGGGCATGGAGTCTTTTGCCATGCAATTCAATCCCTGAAGCTGCATGGCAGACCTGATCTGAACTTTATTCTGGGATGATTCTCGTAGCTACCCGGACCTTGCCTGGTCCATCTACTACATTAGAATCTTGTTGTAGATGGACCAGGCAAAGTGTGTCCATAAAGGTATCATTTATAAATTGAGAGGTTTATCAACAAGCAGGAAGCATACTACATAAAGGCATCAAATCTTACCTGTATGCACTGTATGTTTTCAGTTGGTTCAGGTTTTGGATGGCTAACAATGCCAGTAACATAAAGCAATACCTTTGGCATTCTAAGCAGGCAGTGCATTAGATTTTTCTAAATACTTCAAGCTGATGGACCACTATTTAAGTGGTAAAAACTCACTGCTACAGTGCATAAGCCCTCTAAATCAGAATGTGTTACTACATTTACATTGGGTAGTGTCTTAATCTTAGTTGCGGGAAACAGAACACATACAGGTAGAGACTGTGTATGTTTACGGGATAGAGCGATATATTAACCACAAAAGAGGATCTGAATATACACATAACGTATTGATAGTGAATGAAGCATAATGACATGCTTTTTATTTAGAAGATATTGTTGCACAAAATGTACTGAAAATACATTATGCAAAATCAGATTTGCTACTTAAAATGCTCAATATTACTCATATCTTTTCAAAGGGTGCTGACCCCCACATCCTGGCCAAGGAACGAGAAAGTGCCTTGTCGTTGGCCAGCACAGGAGGATATTCTGACATTGTGTCACTGCTCCTCGACAAGAAGGTGGATATTAACATTTATGATTGGGTAAGTGAATATGCAATATGTATTTGCTTAAAGGGTAATTCCACTTTCCCAGGTGAATTTTGCATTCACCAGATGAAAATAGCTTCTTGCTAAGAATGCCATTGAAATTCAAAATACAGAGCACAGGGCTTGGCTGCCATGTATGGAGTACAGATAGTACACCGGCATCAGTGGAGGGGAAGGAGTGTTCGGCCAAAGGTAAGTATAGCGGGGGAGAGGCGGCGAGATTGCAGGGGGTAATCCCATTTTCTCATTCACCTGGGAAAGTGCAATTCCCCTTTAAACATCACTAATTTATGTAATAGTTGAGGGAAACATTGCAGATTGTTCTCATTATGTGCAGTATCAGGGCCCTAATTTTATATAATTTATGTTTACTCCCAGTAGCAAAATGCAGTTTTGAAAACTGATGACAATAAATCTCAAACACTACATATGTAATCGCCTTCTGTGAGATAATGCCTGCTTTAATAATAAACTATTTATTACTTCTAGTAGGTCTCATGTGATATATTTTCATATTTGCTTCTTACATGTGATGGAGTGTCTTTACTATATGCTCTGGGGGG
>NW_017307451.1:153628-156764 GCF_000935625.1 Nanorana parkeri | reverse complement strand
ATGTGGGGTGTGTTTTTGCTTATATGTGGGGGGGGGGGGGGGGGTTGCTTTGGTTGGTGGTTACAAGCAGCACTCCTATACCGGGCCCGGGCTCCATCAAGACCGCAGGGGGGCAAAAGCCGGCACGGGATGCTTCTAGGGAAGGAGGATGGTCCTGCCCACTTGCCATAGTAACCAGTTAATGGACAGGCTCCTTCCCTCCCTCTCTAAAGGTGTGTGGGCCCCATTCAGTGAAGGAGGAGAGGAGCCTGCCCATGGACTAGTTACCAAGGCGAGTGGACGGGACCGACAGCTAGGCAGGCCACTCAGGATCCCGCCTACTAATGTTTAACCTCCGCCCCCACACTGCTCACAGTCCTTGGTGTCTCATTCAGCAGTAGCTGGAGTCCTGCCATGAGGTAAGCTGCACAAGGTGTGCAGCTTAGATTAAAGGGGGTGCACAGTGTAAGACGAAGTATTGAAAAGTGTGCCGAAGTTAACAGTGTTGGATGCAGAGGGTTAACTTCTTCACCCTCTGCATCCATCTTCCTACACTGCTCACTTCTGCACCCCTGCCATAGGTGGTGCAAGTGAGCAGAGTAGGAATAGGGTTGCAAGGGGTGTAGAGGTGAGCAGAGAGGGTGCAGAGGTGAGCAGTGTAGGAAGAGGGATGCAGAGAAGGAACAGGGATGCATGGGTATGCAGTGGTGAGCAGAAAAGGAAGAGGGGTGCAGGAGTGGGCAAAGCAATGAGGGATGCGCAGGGAGTGCAGTTGCAATCAGTGTTGGAACAGGGGTGCAGAGGTGAGCAGTTCTAAAAGAAGGTTGCTGATAGTGCAGTGGTAACCCGTGCTGGAAATGAGGAGCAGAGGTTAACCCGGGTGCGGGGGGAAGAGTCTGTGCTCATGGTGTCTTGGAAGCTGGGTGTCAGACTATTTGGAGACACCAGTGTCAAATCTACACCTGCAGCAGTTGAGCAATTACACAAAGTCCAGAAGCTGCGCAGAGACCGGGGGAGTCAGTGACAGCATGGTAGAGTGGAGGAGACCTGCACTGAAGGACACATGTAGCACTGCATGCAATGAACAGATGTGTCACCTACCTAGTGCCCGTCAATACAAACTAGTAGTCCCATCACTGGAGCCATTTTTAAAAATTTATTTTATTGTTTATCCGATTAACCGATTAATCGAACTTAATAATCAGCTAACTAATCGATTTTGAAAATAATCGTTAGCTGCAGCTCTACCGCTATATACGTCTATCAATCTACCTCGTAATGATAGCATAACTGCAAGGTAGATCAACAGACATACATGGCAGGCACTAGGCAGGCGAAAAAAAGTGTATGCTCAAACAATATATGTATGAGAATACATATTTTACTTTCCCATGCGTTTTTATTATATAAATAAAAGCATGGGAATGCAGAACATGTATTTCCATACTTTACTGTATCTTCAATGGGCTGCCTTAAAGTGGAAGTAAAGTGTGTTTAAAAAAAAAGAAAATTCTAGTTTGCCTGCACATTAGAGCTTGATGCAGCATTTCACTGTGCGCGGCTTAGTTGGGAGGGGGCCCCTGTCAGGTAGGGTGTATGGTGCTTTAATGGAGGCCCTGTATATGCTGATTATAGAGAACCTGCCTACTGGAGTCACCAATGCTATTTAGATAATGGTTGGAATATTGTGCAGATTGGCGAATAAGAATTATAAGCCATCTTTGTTGTTTTTACAACTTAAAAGTTATACACATGCTACCTGTGGAGATTGTATAAGTTTACTCCTGAGTAGAGAAAAGGAGCTTGGAAAACTATAGTGTGTTTTCTACTTCCATGGTGCGCTACACACTCTATTAGGGTCTGTTAAGACCACAAAGTGGTTTTATGTAAAAAATAAATAAATCTTTATTTACAATGGTAAGGCCAAAAAGGTGAGTTTTTTAGCCACGTTAATACTAAATATTGCATTTGACTATTTTGTAATCTTTCTATAGTCACTTCTATACATTGGTTTTCAGCTTGAGCTCAAATTTACACACGAGTAAATGATTCAAATCAGTGACTGATCCCTTATCACAGAACTCTGTAGTTGAAGTTAAACAAAAGGATGCTGCAAGGCTGCTTTTGCTGTGCTGTCTTTTTTTTAGCTAACCCTCTGTGCTCTGGGAATTTATTTATTACAGGTATTTCTATAGTGCCGACAATGTATGTAGCACATAACATACTGCACATTCACATCACTCCCCTCCCAGCTCTCAAGGAGCTTACTGGTCCCTATTGCACATACACACATGGCCAATTTAGACAGGAGCAAATTAACCTTCCAGCATGTCTGGTGTGGGAGGAAACCGGAGTGCCCGGAGAAATCCCATGCAAGCACAGGGAATCCCTTTTTATGAGTTTAAGTTTTGAAGTACAAAGTATACAATTAACAGTCAGGAATAGTTGTGTTAAAAAGCAACACTTCGCCCGTACAGTGGGTGGCATATAAGAGAGGCAGAAAGGAAGGAGGAAGGTTGGAAGAGGACCAGTTGCAAGAGAATGAGTTTATTTTTTAAAAACTTGTTTAAATAAAATTGATTCAGAACCTGTGTAGTTCCCTTTATAGTGCGAAGTCTTTTTAACACTTGTTTACTTAAACAATATTTTTGTTACAGAATGGAGGGACGCCATTACTGTATGCAGTAAGAGGGAATCATGTGAAATCTGTGGAGGTGTTGCTAGGTAATAACTTTTTTTTCTTCAAATTCTTTAACTTAATTATTCCTATTGGTTTTAGAGGGGTTATTTGTTTTTAGAGGGAAAGGGTACATGGGCAGGAATAAATGGCAACATCCTTTTCTACAATGTGGCAGTTTTGTTTCATGTCTGAAAAACAAATGTATAGGAAAGCAACAATTCACATTGTAACAATGTAATGCTCTAAACTAACAAAGTATAGGGTGGTATACAGCAGTGGTCCCCAACCCCCGGTCCGCGGATCAAATGGTACCGGTCCGGTTCTGCAATATGGGGCAGTGCAGGGTCCCGGTGTTCGAACACCGGGGCCCCGCACTGCCGACGGGCTTCACAGTGAGGGGGCGGGTCCTGTGACTCACCTCCCCTCCCGGCCGCGTCCATAGTAACAGGAGGCGGGAGGGGAGGTGAGTCACAGGAG
>NW_017307451.1:127413-148825 GCF_000935625.1 Nanorana parkeri | reverse complement strand
CCCCCCCCCCTCAGCGGGCCACGGTAAAATTATTAAACGTTGACCGGTCCGCGGCGATAAAAAGGTTGGGGAGCACTGGTATATAGGATGGACAATACATTGAGGTGCTGTGATTTAAGGTGCATGAAGGTAACAACAGGGAGAGGGATTATGAATGCTCTACATTCATTCTTTTATATAATCAGTCCCACTGAACTAGTTTTGAATATGAGCATGCTTATGTTATATCTACAGAGAGAGGAGCTGACTTAACTATGGAGGCAGATTCTGGATATACCCCGATGGATCTTGCTGTGGCACTGGGTCATAAAAAAGGTACATTAAATATGATTTCAATGAAAACATCAGCAAAGAGTAATTCAATTATGCAGTCATAGAAGCTGTGTTCATAAAGTTGTACTAAAGGCTTGCTGTTTTTACCTTAATGCATTCACTATGTGTCCCCAGTTATGAACAGGAAGTGCTTTACAATTTTTAATATTTAAAAATTGCTGCTTACATTTGATTTGCTCTTTTCTGAAAACTCCAAAACTGAAATTTTCTCCTGCTATGTGATGTTGAGGAGGTCGGGCAGTTAATGTTTACCATAATTTACCCTGTCTGTAGCCCTGACTGATCTCATCATCAGTCGTAAACTAGATATGAACACTCTGTCCTAGCAAAGAATTTAAAAATCTCAGGGGTATCCCTTCTTCCGACTCCATTTAGTAGGGAGGAGATGAGGGAACGGATGTGCCAACACCCACTAAGCCGGTCCCAGGTATGAATTTTTTTAATTATTATTATTTTTAGGTATACTGTGTGAATGGGAACACATAAAAAAACATATGGGGGGGGGAGGGGTTCCCAAATTTCACTACAAAAGTAAACAATTACATGACAGCTAATGGGAATTGGCACCATAAATATTGAGGTAACAAAAGGCTCACTTAGGATTTGATAAAAAGCTCCAGGCCGATCTAAAAGACACAAGTTCATGTAGCTCTATATTCATTAATCATTCATTTTTTTTAAATGCAAGCAGTATAAGTATCCGAATTTGACCTCATATTGGCCTCTTGCAACACCCTGTACAACAGAGTTTAGACTGGGAGATCAAGGTACCGTACGAGAAGCCAATCAGTAGTTCTCATGTGTCAACAAGGAGTATGCGGCTTAGTGATAGTCTTCTTCACTACCAAGCACTCACACATATGTATTTCATCTGTGTATTTAGCTGGTTGCCTGGACTTTAGCTTTAAGGCTAAACAAGCATATACAGTTTAGTATATAGATACTGGGCATGTTCTACGCAGATTGTTGCTGCTTACATTGAAGCAGAGTGACTTTGCTGTAGATATGACAGTGTTTCTGTGCTGAAGTTCTGTTTAATACCGTTGACACAAAGAAGACAGCCATAACCCTGGGATCATATACAGTGTTAGAAAACAGACAAATTAATGGACTTGAGATTGTTTTTTCCAACCTTACGATGTTACAATTTTTCTCTAGTCCAACAGGTCATTGAACATCACATCCTGAAATTGTTTCAGAGCCAAGTGTGACACACCGTGGAGAGGAAGAAGTAGAGAGATATATGAGCTCATCTTCATCTGCTGCGACATCTGACAGAGGTCATGGACAAGATGCTACAGCAAATACTAAGCAACCTGGCATTTCTTTTGTAGGGCAAAATACTTTAATGAAGGACCTGACAGAAGAATGCACATTCAGAAAAAGGGTCATCGTTATCTGATTAACTTGTCTAACACATTATAATGAAGAAAGAATTCCATGGCTTGTCTTCTGCAGCAGGAATGACATTTGGATGTTGGCTGTTACCCTTTGTAAATGTGCCTTGCCCCTCCATGACGATGGAAGGTCTGTGTACTGTAGGTGGCATTTTAGCCTATCTTCTTCTGTATCTCCAACATTAATCAGCAACTTTGAAACCATTACCATACTATATGGTATATTTTCTGTCATTTAAGAAGAACTCCAGGTTTTAAAGGGTTTTAGATGGGAGGCTTACTTCTGTTTCCCTAATCTAGAGGTCTTTAAACCCTGGAGATCATCTTTAAGAAAACTATAGCTCGATACATTTTAATTAGGGGAAAGTGGTGAATCTGTTTGGCACAACGAATGACAACTGCTTTATATACACAAATATCTACTCTATGTGTTTGTCAGGTATAATGTTGGCCATATGCATGCAATAGTTTTGCAAAAAAAAAAACAGCATTTATCAAAGTTCTCAAGCAAATATAAGGGCTACAGAATGATTCCAGGTAATGATTTTAAGGGGTCCCAGTTCATGTAAGCCATCATTTGTATTGAATTTCATTGGGAACACATTTTTATTCGAATTCCAATTAATGGCTTATTACGCAGTTTGCACTTATTTTTTTTACAGTTTAGTGCTGTGCAGTAGAAGACTTTTTTTCCCACAACTTCTTCAAACAGTTTTATGTTTGAAGAGAACCAGTTACCCATGGGCATGTGTAACAATCCAGTCCATATCAGTCTTACCTCTCAGGAAAAGCATCATCCCGTGTTACCTTTCTCTCAGAGCAGAAGAGCCAAAAAGAAAAGGAAAGGCGCTGTCATAATTATATCAAGGCAAGTGGGAAGCCCAGCTGTTCAGTACATAAGGTTTTATGTGGGATCAAAGCCTGGTGTACAGCCTACAGGTTCTTGAGAGCTGCAAGGATACTCAAAGTTGTGTAGTGGCTAGCAGGAGGAAGCACACCTCCCTGCAGGCATAAGACACATATAGAAGTGTCAGATTGGGGTCAACAGGGGGGAGACTGGTATCGCTCAAGTTCTTTTACAGGACATGACAGCACTTTACAGAGGGTATAGCATCATTCAAGACATATATCCCTTCCCCCCTCCACCCAAAGCAGCTCACTTTCTACTATCTGAACATGCAATTAATTGTTCATAGGGCTGCATTTTGAGCTGATGCTGCCATATCTAATCTGCTGAAATCTACGAAAAAATTGTAATTGAATATCCCACAAACCCATTCTGTTCTGCCAACACAAATGAAGCTGTGACAGACTATTTAGCATTGTTTCCCTGAACAGTGCTGAGCAGCAAAAGGTCAGATTGTTTAGCCATACTAGACAGTGGAATACTACTTTATATACCAGATTATAAATCAGTGGGTAGAAACCATGGATTGAACAGGGTCTTGTAAAGGAAAGCACAAGTGCTTGTTGTTTCAGTATTGTTTACAGTCATATCTGTGTACTTTGATTCGGTTCATGAGCTTATAAATCATATTTATAAACCAGAGTAGGCTTTCTTTAAATGTGGATTACATATAAACCCGTGTATACAACAGGTATGTGAAGGAAATAACATATTTTATCTCTGATATCATAAGTGGTTAAAGCTGAACTTCATCCAAAAACTGTTTTTGGCTATTTGCAATGTAAAAACTAATGAACACTAATGAAGTGAGTGCGATACGTGGCCCCTGCTGAGTTATGTAATACTCTTACTTTCTATCTTCCCCATACAATACAGTCACAGCTAAACATCCAGCACTGCAACTTACAGGTTAGAGCGGGTCACTCGCTCTGCAGATTGTCCATTCTGAAAAATGTCTTGCATTCTTTTTAAGAATGCAAAGTATTCTGTGATTAGACGAGGGTAGAGTGTAACATTCATCTGCACCTCTTCTAATCTCAGGACACCTTGATTCTTTGAAAAGAATGCAAGATGTTTTGGGACTGGATAAGCTGCAGAGCGAGCAACCCACTGTGATCTGTGTGCTCCAGCCGCCACTAAGGTTCAGCACCGGCGTTCAGTGCCGACTATATTGCATGGAGGGGAAATGAAAGCGAGAGTGTTACATAACACAGCAGTAGCCACACTAGGCACTTTAGTGTACATTAAAAGGAGAACTATGAGGCGAGTGATTTCCACTCATCCTCATAGTTAGAGCCGACAAAGAAGCTGTCACAGATCGGCTCTATTGATCGAGAAGTGAGCGAACACATACAGTCGGTCATTCACTTTCCGATCGGCTCCCTGCAGTGAGCAGTGATGGTGTTAGTTACCACTCCCCGCAGGGATTCCCCTCTCTGATCCTCCAGTCAATGGACGGGGGAGGGAGCGGGCACAGATGGCTCTGCCTATAGATAGGCAGAGACAGCTGTCACTCACGCAGTTGGGTGGATCCAGACAGTAATGTCAGGATCCGTCCCCGGCTGTGGATCTCCCAGTATATCGCAGGCAATAGCCCACTATATACTGAGCTTTGGGCCACAGGAGGAGGTTAGTATATGTCCTCCAGTGACCCTAAAGAGAACTATGGTCAAAACCACTTACCCCATAGTTCTCTTTTAATCTTCATTTGCATCTACATTGCAAATGGCCAAAAAATGTTTGACTGGAGTTCAACTTTAGGGCTGATAACTGGAACAGTAAAATCTGCCTGACTTTTAATATACTATTAGCTCATCTGTGCTATAGGCACCAGTTGTCCTACCTCTACCATTTTCACTTGTTTGTGTCACTGTGTATCATAGAGAGCAGTAACAAGAAATAAGGCCACTGAGTGACGCAAAGGGAGAAGTTGGAAGAACACTAGTGACCAGTGCTTAAAGGAAACCTGTCATGGCAAATATAAAGGCTGCTGTTGCTAATCTCTTTATAGAGCTAGTTGCCTGGCTGCCATACACATTCTCTCCAGTATGAATACACTGACCTAAAACAGATCTGCAGCAAGTGAAGCCAGAACTAGTGATATACATAGGAGTTACAGGTCCGGGACTTGCAAAGTAGAGGGGGTAAGAGACTGCTAGGTGATGAGCATTTTCAGGAGGGGGTCAACAAAGGCAGTAAACTTTCTTCCAGGACAGGTTTCCACTAAAGGTCCCTAGTTTCAGATATATTTTTCCATTTTCAATGCATTTGTAATATTTAAGTGTGACACGGGCAATTAATGCCTCTTAAAGAGATTGCAGTACCCCTCACAAGCGTTCAAATTCCTTCCTTCCGAGAAGGAAAGTATGGTCTTTGCGCAGACATGATCTAGGGGCAGCATCTGCTTGCCAGACTAAGATGGCAACACAGATCATATAATCATGTATATCCTCTAGTCTCCAGTATTCTTTTTTTGTTGTTGTCTTTGAGTGGGTAAACCAATGCCCCATTCCGCCGCTTCACCTTGTTAACAGTGCGCATTCTGGGAGTGACGTCTAGGAGAGAGAAGATTGACAATTGCTTTTCTCTTGCCTACAACACACCGATAACATAATTCTCTCAGGTTGTACCCCTGAAGCCTAGGCACAGTCACATGACTGCAACCCAATTATTACTTTCATGGTTAAAGCTACAGGTTTTTGATAAGAAAATACTGTTATAAATTTCAACATATGAGGCATTTATCCATGCAGATTTTTAAAATTAGCAATGCACTAAAAACAGTATTGTTTTGCTTTTACAAGCAACTCTATTAGCAATCCACAAGTGCAAAAAAATATTTTCCTCTGAAACCTGGTAAGAGACTGCTTTTTCAAGAGTGTTAATCTCTTATCTCTCCATTGTGCTCAGTGGTTCCTCCTGCCAACGTCCACTTCACTACTGTGTCCTGTAGTGATGTGGAGATCATCAGGAGGAACCACTGAGCTTTGCAGAGGACATAGTAGATCGATGCACACAAAGACTTCAATACGTGATTCCTCTGGATCAGCAAGTGGTGGTGGCAGATGAGGTAACTACTCACCTTTTTATTAATTATGTGCTTTTTGCAAATGTTTGTATTTGTTGACTGGGTCACTTTGAGGCCCTGTTCACATCGGGGCAGGTTTGGGCGCGCAGATCCGCCAACATGAATGACCCCATACATTTCTATGGGGACCGTTCAGCGCGATCCGAACCGCCCCTGCACTATTTTTACCGTGCTGATCAGTGCGGTTTCCATACAGCTGTCAATTGAACCGTGCTGATTAGCGCGGTTTTGGGCATTTTTTTATTGCGTTTCAGCGCTGAAACAATTAAAAAAACTCCCAAAACCTCCCTTTTGAAATCAGCATTGTAAATGCGCTGATCCGCAACCGCCCTGGTGTGAATGGGCTCTTAATATACAATACTGTTTAATTGAATCATTTCTACTTTTTCTTGCATTAGACCTACGATTATGAATCAGCCTACACGACTATAGTATTGGGATAAAAACAATTCCAGCTAAAACGTTTGCCCGCACACTTGCACCTACAATTCTTGAAATCCTTTAAATCCCAAGTTCATAAAATATGTAATACCACAAAATAACTGTGAACGGAGACAAATCTGCTACCAAGATATCGGGTTTCTGCAAAGTAATGTGTAAATAGGTAATAGGAAGGTATTTTGGATGAACTTAAAATCACTTTTCTGTATACTTCAAGAAAAAAAACTATAATAAAAGGATTTCTATCTCTTTAAGCAGAATAATTTTATGTTTTAAAAAATAAAGCATTGGATTTTTTTACACGTTGCGTTTGTAAACAAGATTTGGGGTCTGGTAAAAGTGTAAAACTAATCGATAAATATGCGCCGCGTTAAAAGTAAAAGTGTAGAGCTAAACCAATCTAATCTGTTCATACTTTAAAGTGGACCTGAATAAAAATCTGCTATTTATAGGGAACATCTTGATTTTTAAAGGGTATGTCAAGCCAAAAACTTTTCTGGTTTTGGCTTTAGTAGGGAAGAGTTAATTAGAACCCCTGACGGGTTTTTATAGCTATCTGGGGCTCCATTAGAGGGATTTCCCTTCACTTTCTGTCCTAGTGACAATGGATTTAGAGCTGGCAATACAGTAGTAGAATTTCGTTCAAAAACTTTTGTTTTCAGAACGTTTGTTCAATTTTCTAATAGCTAATAGGGCTGACAACCGTTTACGACCACAGTGGTTGAAGAAAAAAAATCGAAAGAGCAGGGTTGAAAAACGTTTTCAAACTAAATTCTGGCAGTAACTGGTTTTCATCAAGAAACTCAATTTCCAAAAAAGAATGTTAAAACCAAACCAAATTTTGAACAACATTCGTCAGGTTTGTTAGCATTATCAGATGTTCTGACAAGATTTTTTCATATGAAGGGTTGTATGACAATTAGTGTATAGCCAGCTTCTCAGGATAGGAAGTGAGGGGAAATCTGCACCAGGGACACAGATTTTTATACTGACGGGTACTCCTCTACTAAAGAAATGTTTAGTTTACCTCATATTTAGTTTAATTCATAGTGAGATTGTAGTCCATCACTGGAGTGAGCTTGGAGCTTTGACACACACAGGGACCATGGGGAACAAAAGTAGCCACCCTCCAGAAGGAAGGACAGTGTCAGCATGAATTCAGAGATGATTGGAGGATCTACAGTTGAGTGATACACAAGTAAGATACATTATGTTAATAATTAGGGTCCTTGTATGTTTTTATAAGATTTAACTCCTGAGTTTAGTGTCGCTTTAAGGCAGCTCATTCATTTAGAATGGGCTGCCAATGCTTGGCAACAATACAAAAACTGGACCTGTAAGTGCATTTCAATACACAGAATGTGTTGCAATGCACTGCAGTGTGGATCCATGAGCACCTGCTGTGCTATGCTCTGGGGTGACATTCAAAATAAATGGCATTGCACAGAATGCTGTGTGTAACTGTGCATTTTACCACACATTACACAATGCACAGGATTAAAGGGGTCCTTAAAGGGTTTCTAAAGCCTGTTTTTTTTTGGAATATAACTACTGCTTGCAAGCAGTAGATATATGCAAAAAGTTTAATATTTTTTTTTTTTAAACGCTGTAAACTTACCCCGTTTTCGCCGCACGCTCCCGCTCGAAAATCCAAAACTGCTCGGGCAGCTGCATGCGCAGATCGGATTTTCAGCCGGGAGGCGAGGAGAGACGCAAGGTAAGTATATGGACGTGTGCACCCGCATGTAGACACCGTGGGACAGGAAGTGCCAGCAAGGACAGAGGAGTCAGCGCTGGAGGGACAGATGAAAACAATCAGGAAAGAAGAGGAATATCGGATTAAGAGACATCATTTAAGGTAAGTGCTGACATTAACAGGGAAAAAAAAAATTGACTTTAATGTCACTTTAAAGGAGTATTAAAATATTTCCTTTTTTGACATATATCTGCTGCTTGCAAGAAAAAATATTAGGGAAATACCGAATTACTTACCTGTGCCAGCGCCGTTTGCTCCCAAATGGCTGTGAAGGTGGAAAGTGAGCGGGCGCATGCGCAGTAGAGTGGAGGGGGAGAAAACACAATGACAGTGAGTGGACGCAGGCAGGAGCGCGAATGCCGGAAAGACACCATGGGACACGAGGAGTCAGAGACCGGCACCAGTGTTGGAATCTAGTAAAATGAAGATGATCGCATCAAGAGGCATCAAATAAGGTAAGTGCTTACAGCAGCAGTGAGGGAGGGGAGAGTGTTTAATGTCACTTTAACCGTAACAAACATTTAGATTGCTGAGGGCTGCCATTTTAATACTCCTTTTTACCTTTTATTATCCTATGTCGCAAACCAAAACGTCTGCAGCTTCTTTGCAGCCATTTTGTCTACAAGCATGTCCTCAGCAACTGCTGCATGTGATTTCTTGGGTTTCCGGTTGGTGACAACAGATGACTGTCTGCACACTGTGCATCCATCTGCTTAAAGTTTCCATTGGGAAGGTGCATGCCAGGGCGACAGTGCAGCAGAAAATGGTAGACAGGGACAGAGTGTCGTCACCCTATAACAAGAAGTGCCTGAACAATGACCTTTATGGCAGGATCACCAGGTATTATTTGAATGAAAGATGCAGGATTTCAGTATGTTAAAATTTACTTTTGAAATTACATTATCAAATAAAAATCATATGTGCGATTTAAGTGAACGGACTTACATATACTTTGTTGTGAAACACATGGTTGCTATTATCATGCCCATCAAGGATATTTTCCATCCTTGCATAATGGGTATCAACAAAGGCCTGGACACAACATGCAAGGCATGTGATCCCTTTTGGCTAGGAATGCACCGATACTTTTCAGATACCAGTGCCGATACTTGGCATTTTCATGAGAACTACCAGGGTTGCAGAGGTTGCAGCTGGGACCTGGCTCTGGCGCTCCACCACTGTCCTGAAATCATTAGTCTGTATTGTTTTAGTAAAACTGTCACATGACAATAAACAAAAATGTATCAGTACTTGTATCTGTGAGTACTTGGGCAAGTATCAGTATTTGTACTTGGAAAAATTGTATCGGTGCATCCCTTATATATACAGGAATGCACAAATCCCAGGAGCTCCGTGTGCTCCTTACAAATGACAGCTGCCTCCTAACTTTTGAATTTAACCTTTGCCTAGTCTTGGAGCAGGACAAGTATCTGTACTTGTACCGAATACGGTATTTGGTATCGGTGCATCCCAACTTTTGGCAAACATTTTCCTTTCCAGAATGTCTGATTTTGTACCGAATGCTCATTAGTTGATAAGCACACAGGAACGTTATAGTGTTCAGCAACAACGGAATGAATGTTCATTTAAAATATGCCTCCAAGTAACATCCTCAAAACTTGCGGCCAAGTACATCGAGGCGATACACTACAATCCTTCCAAAGAAATCCGTGCTGCTTGGGAAAGTAAGCCGTAGCTTTTCAACATTCTGCTCTGTGAATACAAATTTGTGAAGCAGATAAGTTAAGGGAAATATATGATAGGAAAGCATTATCGTTCCTGAACCATTAAAACTCATACCGGTGATGTCTGAGCTTTGTTTGTTAGCCCCCTGTGATGGCAATAAAGTTAAATGTAAAAAAAAATTTAAAAAAAATTTAAAATCAACCAAAAAAAAAAGAAATGTTTTAAAGTGCCCTGCCACCACATACAAACACGCGTTGGGTGCTCCTACATGCTAAAATGATGATTGCGCCACACGTGACATATCACCACGAATGTCTAGGGCCATTAAATCACTGTTACCACTAAGCTAATGAGTAAAGCTTTAAAAGCGTCGCCTATGGCCAATTTTGAGAATAGTAGTTTTTTGCAATTTTATAGGCGCACCCAACGTGACCCCATCTTTTATATTTGACCAAAAAATTGGGTAATAATTCATGTTTCATAACAAAACATTTTTTTTTCTAAATGTTTTGACCTCTTTTCTTTATATAGTAAAAAAATAACAAACCCAGTGATGAATAAATAACATTAAACAAAATCTCTATCTGGCCCAAAAAATGGTATAAAACTAATTTCAGTACAGCGTTGCATGACGGAATAAATGTCAGTCACAGTACCGCAGCGCTGAATACTGAAAAATGGGCAGGACAGGAAGGGGGATTAACACACTGATACTCTTCATCACATTTTTACTTCCCCACCCGTAGCTTAATGTTAACCAGTATTCCCAAGTTCTCTTCCAGCTCTGTTTTCCATAACTGTATTACATTTGATATAGAGATGGCGGCACTGTTCCTACAGTCTAGGTGCATAACATAACGTTTTTTTCTACATTAAATTTCACGTGCCATTTAACTTGCAATGCTGCTGAAGTTCTTCTGCATTATGACACTAACATGATTAATTTGAATACTTGTACATCATTTTGTGTCTCCGCAAAAAAGCAACATTTCTATTTCATCTGCCAAATAATTAATACATGGACTAAAAAGTAAAGGATCTCATCTTGAATGTGTTCCATTTGCCACTATGCTTTGTTATCCTTTAAAGCGACCAAGGCAAGTTTTCGACTACACATGCTTTACCCCAACAACAGTGCAAAGTCTTGGCCGCATGGGAACATTTACCATATTGTGTTTCCAAAGTATTTTACTAGAGTATCTGACTGACTAGAGACAAGTCAGATTTTTAAACTAACAATAAAATGATCTCACTTACCTGAGGAAATACTCTGCTGCTTGCAGTGCAAGAATAATACCAAACAAATACTAAACTGATGTCACCCTAAGAGGAAAGTCTATACTCTACATTAGTACCAGATGCCATTTAATTATTCTAAGGGTTAGCTAGCACAGACAGAGGCCTGGTTCACATATGGGCGGCCCGGGCCGCGCATTCATGCACGGTTGCTTGCTGCAGTGGCCGCACGGCTCCACTGATTTCAATGAGGTCATATCCGCATGGCAACAAGGTTCCTGCACCTTTTTGTGCGGTTACGTCTGGGTGCGACTGCACCCACTGTAAAGCGCCCGAAAGCCAAGCGGATTGCTAGCTGTGATTGGGGTGCCATTAGAGTGCAGTTTGCGTTTGAGCTCGTGAACCAGGCCTAAAAGGAATGCTGTTTTCCCATATTTATGGTATAGTGAACTGTACTCCTATCTCTACAGATAACCACATATTTCAGCTAAATACCTTTTGAAATCTGGCAATTGTAATGCTTTGAAAAGGATATCTGAAGGGCATTGATGTCTTCTGGATAAAATTCTGTTAATGTCACTAACTCTTCATTTTTAAGGCACCCTGCAAAGGAAGAGGATTATTACACACGTTATATTTACCATTGTTTAAAGCTGGATTTCAGGCAAACAGCTAAATGCATAGATGAAATACACCGGTCATAAGATAATACCACTCCCACTAGCCGCCAAAACAGCCCTGACTAGGATGCACAGATACCGTTTTTTCGGTATCGAGTACGGATATTTTTTTTCCAGTACTCGCCAATACCGAAAGTCCCATTAAGGAAGCCGGGCGGCGTGTAATGTCTCGCTGCCCAGCTTCCGAATTAGCTGGGAAGTCGTCTCCATGCTACCACATCACCAGGTGATGAGGAAGCGTGGAGCCAGCTTTCTGGCCAATCAGGAGGGGGGTGAGTCATTACACAGGTTCCAGATTGGCCGGGATACTCGCTCTATGTTCCCTTGTTGCCTGGCTTCCTGAATGCCAGTTTTCTGAACAATCAGGAAGCTGGACGGCGTGTAATGACAACACCCGGTTTTCCAGTTAGCCGTCTCCATGCTCCCTCGTCACCAGGTGATGCGGAAGCATGGAGCCACCTTTTTGGTCAAACAGGAAGCTGGGGGGGGGGGCTGGGTAATGACTCACCGCCTGGCTGCCTGATTGGTCAGCTTCCCGACCAATCAGGAAGCCAGGCAGCATGTCATTACACAGTGTCCGGCTTCCTGATTGGCCAGGAAGCTGGCCCCATGCTCCCTCATCACCAGGTGACAAGGGAGCATGGAGACAGATTTCTGGCCAATCAGGAACTTGGGGGACGAGTATTGACTCGCTTCCTGATTGCCCAGCTTCACGACCAATCAGGTAGCCGGGCAGCGAGTCATTACACGGCTCCATGCTCCGTGCAGGGTAATGAAATGATCTCTCAGTCACTCTGCTCTCTCCTTGCATAGGCATGCTCTTGGTTAGTACTTAAGCACTGCAGTGCAACTGGCTCCTTGTACTACTATTTCCTTTTTCAATCTGAGCTCTGCTGCACAGGGAATTGCAAGAGGGTAATACCAAGTAAAAATTCAGGTTTTAAAACTAGTTCAAGTTAAAAAGAAAGAACAATTAAAGCTGAACTGCACACAAATATAAATTGTGCAAATTAATGATGCTCTGTATTCATTAATAGATTATTAAATGAATTTTATATGCAAGCAGTGTAAGTACCTGCATCTGACTTGGTGTCATCCTGTACAGTCCATTGTATAACAGAGCTCCGACTGGAGGTGGGAGAAGCATCACAAAGAGCCAATCATTTGTGCAGCAGCAGAAGGAGCATGCTAATGGGAGGAGAGTGCAGAGGGATGAGGTTATCAGTTTGCACCTACTCCTTTTACTGTCCAGTCATAGGCTAGGAAGGAGACCTGTAAGGCCTGGTTCACACCTGGGCGTTTTACAGCGCTGATCGACGCGCTGTAAAACGCCCAACAAGTGAAATCCCATTATTTCCTATGGGCATGGTCCCCACCTGGGCGTATTTCAGCGTGTAGGAACGTGCTGAAAAACGCCCTTTGCCCAAAGAAGTACAGGAGCTTCTTTGGGGCGTATTTTCCACGCGTATCCATTAGGATACAGCTGTATAGCCCTTGTAAACGCGCGCTTGTCGTGCGTTTCGTTGACCGCAAATCGCGGTAAAAACGTGCGGCCCAAAACGCTTGTCAAACGCGCATATTACGAATGCCCAAGTGTGAACCCAGCCTAAGTGTTACCTAACTGAAGCAGAGAAAAATCAGGCCGTTCAGGTTGAATGATGTAATAATGGATACAGAGCTGTATTGATTTGTGTCTGTTAAATCTCCTGGATTACAGCTTTACAAATCCCTATACTACACAATGCCACTATTCTATACGAATACCTCTACCACAAATGATGCCTCCAATAAATTATTTGAGGTCAAATTTGGACATGGTCAACATGACCTTGATAAAAGGTGAAACTAATATATGAGATAGACTCATTACATGCAAAGCAAGATAGTTCAAGCCGTGATTTGTCATCATTGTGATGATTATGGCTTACAGCTCAGAAAATTAGAATATTGTGAGAAGGTGCAATATTCTAGGCTCAAAGTGTCCCACTCCAATCAGCTAATTAAGCCATAACACCTGCAAAGGGTTCCCGAGCCTTTAAATGGTCTCTCAAGGTGGCCATACACTGTACAACCATCGCAAGACCTTAGTCTTGCGATGGTTGTAAAGTGATTAAAAAAAACGTACGATCTGCCCATCTTGGACAGGCAGATCGTACTCTCGATCATCGCATGACCGCAATGCTGAACGGGCAGTGTGCGTGTGCGCACACTGGCCTGTTCGGCATTTGTCTCCCGAGCACCGTTCAAACCAGCCGAAAATCGTACGGTTTTCTAGCGTGCTCCTTAGACAAAAGACGTGCAACCGTACAGTAGAAACGGTTGCACGTCTTCATTCACACTTCTCGATTCTCGTACGATCGCGGTATTTCCCGCAATTCTCGTACGAGAATCGAGCAGTGTATGGGCACCTTCAGTCTGGTTCAGTAGGAATCACAATCATGGGAAAGACTGCTGACCTGACAGTTGTGCAGAAAACCATCATTGACACCCTCCATAAGGAGGGAAAGCCTCAAAAGGTAATTGCAAAAGAAGTTGGATGTTCCCAAAGTGCTGTATCAAAGCACATTAATAGAAAGTTATGTGGAAGGGAAAAGTGTGGAAGAAAAAGGTGCACAAGCAGCAGGGATGACCGCAGCCTGGAGAGGATTGTCAGGAAAAGGCCATTCAAAAGTGTTGGGGACTTTCACAAGGAGTGGACTGAGGCTGGAGTCAGTGCATCAAGAGCCACCACACACAGACGGATCCTGGACATGGGCTTCAAATGTCGTATTCCTCTTGTCAAGCCACTCCTGAACAACAAACAACGTCAGAAGCGTCTTACCTGGGCTAAAGAAAAACAGACCTGGTCTGTTGCTCAGTGGTCCAAAGTCCTCTTTTCTGATGAGAGCAAATTTTGCATCTCATTTGGAAACCAAGGACCCAGAGTATGGAGGAAGAATGGAGAGGCACACACTGCAAGATGCTTGAAGTCCAGTGTGAAGTTTCCACAGTCTGTGTTGATTTGGGGAGCCATGTCATCTGCTGGTGTTGGTCCACTGTGCTTCATTAAGTCCAGGGTCAACGCAGCCGTCTACCAGGAGATTTTGGAGCACTTCATGCTTCCTTCCGCAGACGAGCTCTATGGGGATGCTGACTTCATTTTCCAGCAGGACTTGGCACCTGCCCACACTGCCAAAAGCACCAAAACCTGGTTCAATGACCGTGGGATTACTGTGCTTGATTGGCCAGCAAACTCGCCTCACCTGAACCCCATAGAGAATCTATGGGGCATTGCCAAGAGAAAGATGAGACATGAGACCGAACAATGCAGAAGAGCTGAAGGCCGCTATTGAAGCATCCTGGTCTTCCATAACACCTCAGCAGTGCCACAGGCTGATAGCTTCCATGCCACGCCGCATTGAGGCAGTAATTGCTGCAAAAGGGGCCCAAACCAAGTACGGAGTACATATGCATGCTTATACTTTTCAGAGGTCCGATATTGTTCTATGTACAATCCTTGTTTTATTGATTGCATGTAATATTCTCATTTGGATTTGGGGTTTTCATGAGCTGTAAGCCATAATCATCACAATTATGACAAATCACGGCTTGAATTATCTTGCTTTGCATGTAATGAGTCTATCTCATATATTAGTTTCACCTTTTAAGTTGCATTAGTGAAATAAATGAACTTTTGCACGATATTCTAATTATTCAAGTTTCACCTGTACATGTCAATGTAGTGATCAGTATCATTAGGGTGACATTGCCTGCTCACAATGACATGTTTGTGATGGTGGAATGCACCTATGATAGTGCATGGTCTGTTTCATGTCCTTCCAGCATGTGTACCCTGTTTGGCTGCGGTTCCATGAACTTCAACAGCATTTAAAAGAGAACTATGGCCCAAACATTTTTGCCCATAGTTCTCTTAAGGATCACAGGAGAACATATACTATGTCCTCCTGTGACCCAAAACTCAGCATATAGTGGGCTATTGCCTGCTATATGCTTACAGCGCAAAGCCGTGCTCCAGCCTTGATGGGTCCCTGGCAAAATTGTTGGGATCCACCCTCCTGCCTGATTGACAGCTGGCTCTGCCTCTCTAGAGGCAGAGCCAGCTGTGCCCTATCCTCTCCCTTGTCTGTTCCTCCAGTCAGCTCTGGAGGATTGGAGAGGGGAGGGGGGAATCAGTCATCTCTGCAGGGAGAAGATCGGGAACTAGCGATCTGCGGTACGTGACCGCTTTGTTTTCCCGATCAATAGAGCCGACATGCGACAGCTTCAGTGTCATGCATCGGCTCTAATTATGGGGATGAGTGTATTTCACTCTCCTCATGCAGCCGCTTTTGAAAGCTTCCTTAGCTAAATCAGTTCTTACCTTCTAAAACGCAGTTTCTACTGGAAAAACCACCTTGGAACTGGATATGGATTTCAGACACACTGACTTTTTGAGGGAATTCAAGTACAATCCACTGAGATGACCCCTGGAATGAGAAAAAAGAACAATCAGAAGCAGATGATTTTTTTTATCATACTAGTTTCCATCTGTAAAAATTACAGGTAAATAGATACACAGATTACATGTACTGTATCTAAACCTTAAAATGTTCACACAGTGCAATGTTTTTTCATGGGGCAGGAAAGCCCACCACCAGTACCATAGAAACGCATGACACTAATCTACCAGGGGTTGTATCCAGGTCCCTCCGAAGCATTCAAAACAGGACAGAAGTCCGCCTCAGTCCAGACCTACTCCACCTCCCGCCCCATGACATGCTGTTGCAGCCACACTTTGTCTGACGATCCACCTTAACCACTCGCTGTATGGAGCAATTTCTTACTATTTGCGCACACATGATAAAATCTGAATTTTTGGCTACAAAACAGCTTCAAACCCCTAAACAATTATATATGTTCTGACAGCAACGGCCCTGTAGAATAAAAAAAATGCTAGTTGCAATTTTTTATGTTGCACGGTTTTTGCGCAAATGTTTATCAAACCAGTATATTTAGGAAAAAATAAACTAAATTAAAATGTTATGCACAGAAACTTAATATAATACCCAATTTTTTTGGTAAAATATAAAAGATAAGGTCACGTGGGGTAAATAGATATCAAACAAGTCAAGCCTTAAAATTGTGTTCGCCTGTGAAGCCGCAAAAAAACATCAATACCCAAAATTTCCCATAGGGGACACTTTAAACGCTTTTACCGCTCATTAGTTTAGTGCCAACAGTGATTTTAACATTAACCCTATTGCCATCACATAGAGGGCTACCAAGCACCCTATGTAATAGCAGATAGGGTGTGACAGGACCTCTTTATGGAGACATCAGGAGATCTTTCAGACCCTGTGTCTCCGGCTCTTCTGTAATACACATCACTTCCGGGTGCAGTAATCGGAGGAGAGATCAGCGGCTAGAAGCCGCTGAATCTCTCTCCGACCATTGCGGGGAGACCCGCCAAGCCGGTCTCGGGGGCCGCAAGGGGACAGCGGAGCTCGGGGAAACCAACGGCAGCGCCGCACGGTACAAACGATCCTGCGGCTTTACAGACGCTGCATCGCTTGTACATTAACAGCCATCACGGACTGTTAAAAAACAACACCCAAGAACACAGCTACTGCAGTAGCCGTGTTCTTGTTTTTACCACTTCTGGCTGCCCGGAAGTGGTTAAAATCCTAACCGGACCCCTATTTAGCAAAAGGGTCTGGTATATATTTTGGGGGTGGGGGACACTCTTTTCATATATGTTTTACATTTTAGAATGGGGTGCCTCGGGATTTTTCATACTTTTAGAGGTTGCCCTGGCTCAAAAACAGTTGAGAAAATCTGATTGTGACAGTAGAATTCCATAGGAGGCACCGTGACTAAATATTGAAGGCTAAACTAGGTGTTACTAAAGGTTTCAGCCACCAAAAAAAAAAAAATGGACTTGGGGCTTGTTTACAGCATGTCGGGACCAGATTTGGAGAAGATCTGAAAGAGCAGTGCATTTTTATAAGACAGAAGGCTAGCATGACTGAACCTGATAAGCCTTCCAGCCTGAAGGCTACCATGACTGTACCTGACAAACCTTCCAGACCGTAGTCTACCATGGCTACCTTATTAGCCTGTTAAAACGAAGGCTACCATGACTGTACCTGATCAGCCTGCCAGATCAAAAGGTGACCATGACTGTACCTAATCAGCCTGCCTTATCAAAGGCTACCGTGACTGTACCCGATAAGCCTTCCAAACTGAAGGCTACCATAACTACCTGATTAGCCTGTCAGACAGAAGGCTAC
This sequence comes from Nanorana parkeri, assembly GCF_000935625.1. Lineage (NCBI taxonomy): Eukaryota > Metazoa > Chordata > Amphibia > Anura > Dicroglossidae > Nanorana > Nanorana parkeri. The sequence continues at coordinate 131,032 of NW_017307451.1, read as the reverse complement.
CATGACTGTACTTGTACCTGATTAGCCTGCCAGATCAAAGGCTACCATGACTGTACCTGATAAACCTTCCAGACAGAAGGCTACCATGACTGTACTTGTACCTGATTAGCCTGCCAGATCAAAGGCTACCATGACTGTACCTGATAAACCTTCCAGACAGAAGGCTACCATGACTGTACCCGATAAACCTTCCTGACAGAAGGCTACCATGACTGTCAAAAGGGTCTGGTATATATTTTGGGGGTGGGGGACACTCTTTTCATATATGTTTTACATTTTAGAATGGGGTGCCTCGGGATTTTTCATACTTTTAGAGGTTGCCCTGGCTCAAAAACAGTTGAGAAAATCTGATTGTGACAGTAGAATTCCATAGGAGGCACCGTGACTAAATATTGAAGGCTAAACTAGGTGTTACTAAAGGTTTCAGCCACCAAAAAAAAAAAAATGGACTTGGGGCTTGTTTACAGCATGTCGGGACCAGATTTGGAGAAGATCTGAAAGAGCAGTGCATTTTTATAAGACAGAAGGCTAGCATGACTGAACCTGATAAGCCTTCCAGCCTGAAGGCTACCATGACTGTACCTGACAAACCTTCCAGACCGTAGTCTACCATGGCTACCTTATTAGCCTGTTAAAACGAAGGCTACCATGACTGTACCTGATCAGCCTGCCAGATCAAAAGGTGACCATGACTGTACCTAATCAGCCTGCCTTATCAAAGGCTACCGTGACTGTACCCGATAAGCCTTCCAAACTGAAGGCTACCATAACTACCTGATTAGCCTGTCAGACAGAAGGCTACCATGACTGTACTTGTACCTGATTAGCCTGCCAGATCAAAGGCTACCATGACTGTACCTGATAAACCTTCCAGACAGAAGGCTACCATGACTGTACTTGTACCTGATTAGCCTGCCAGATCAAAGGCTACCATGACTGTACCTGATAAACCTTCCAGACAGAAGGCTACCATGACTGTACCCGATAAACCTTCCTGACAGAAGGCTACCATGACTGTACCCGATAAACCTTCCTGACAGAAGGCTACCATGACTGTAACCGATAAACCTTCCAGACAGAAGGCTACAATGACTGTACATGATAAACCTTCCAGACGATAGGCTACCATGACTACCTGTTTAGCCTGCCAGACCGAAGGCTACCGTGACTGTACCTGATCAGCCTGTCATACCAAAGACTACCATGACTGCACCTGATCAGCCTGCTAGATCAAAGGCTACCATAACTGTACCTGATCAGAGTTCCAACACGTCTCATCTCTGTGGTCAAAGAGAAACTGTTTGCCAAACTGCTTGACATCTCTCTGGAGTACGGAGCTCACCCTGCAGATACAGTGATTAACAATGAGAAGAGAAGTGGGGAAATACACATGATGTATTTAACAACGTTTTCAACCAATGAGGCATATTCATAAATCAGATTGCCAGATGATCTCCAGATACCATCTGCTCTAACAGGAGGTAGGATACTTGCAGTCCATTGTCGTGTGGTCAACACAAAGTGAACACAGACTGAACATTTTCAAAACAGTTATAAATTCATCCATGACCAACATTGTTTACATATATGAATATTAATGAGCCATAAACTTAACAAGCTGCTCCCACAATCTGGCTGCTGTGTTTTTGTCAATGTGGTTTGCTGATCCTAGCCACGCATAAAAGACATATCAAGTTGCAAATCAATGCTCCGAGACTGAGAAGACCTCCTGAGCTTAAATGAAAAAAGTGGACATACATTTATATTAAAAAAGGACTGTGCTCAGAGGCCTTTGGCTTATGTTTTCTATGCGAGCTGCAGGATCTGTCAATGTAGAAGTATTCACTCACTTCTAGGATTATTAAAATGAATAAAAATGAGACCATAAAGTAGCTTAGGATAAAAAGCTGATGGAGCACAGGAGCGGTAAAGAAAAACTGTGGGAATTAAAAAAATGTATCCTTTGCAAGAGGGCTACCCCAGCACTGCAAGAGTTAAGTGCTCCTTTTGTCTAGGGGGCTCAAAGCTGTTTTACTCACCTATTCCTTGGCCCTGCAGCGGTTAGCGCTCACCTCTCTCCCCCTATGGAATGTCCCTGGGCATCTTTACATCTAATGCAAGTCAATGGATCTGATTAGACGGGATGACGTCACGGGTCCTTAGACTGCCAGAGCCCAAGGTAGAAGAGGCTGTGGGGACCAGTCTAGCAGCCTGGTGGGACCAAGGTTTAAGTGAGTATATCTGCTTTATTTGAGCCTCCTAGACAAAACGAGCACTTAACCCTTATAGTGCAAAGGTAGCCCAACTGCAAGGGAAAAGTTTTGAAATTCCCACAGTTCTTCTTTAACCTGAGCTGAACAGCAGAGATATCAACAGAAGCTTACCAGTAATGATGTACAAGGGCTTAGCGCAAACCCAGTTCACCCGAGTGCATGCAAAACTGTAATTGATGCATCTTCCTTATTCCGGCCCAATCATTTGCGGCTAGGACATTCCTGGACCAGTAGCTAATGTCACAAAGGTGGTGGGGGGGATTGGTCAGAGCTGTACTAAGTCTGCCTGACTCACAGTTGGCATTTACCTGGTTAATTCCAGATGTTCTGGCATTGACGTTTTCGTCCGAAAATCTGCCAGTTGATGGGAAGTGCACAACCTCCATTACTGTACAACTGGCAGATTTCTGTCTTTCAAGCAGGCTAGAAAACATTTGTCTAATTGTATGAAAATTGACAGGTTAGTTGTGTTGTACAACAAAAATCTCAAGATGAAAACTGCACATGCTCAAACGAAAATCTGTCCTTTCGATCGATGAAAATCAGCCAGTTAGTGGTGCTGATGAGCGTTAATTGTGAACTGTGCATGATGGGCTAGTAGTAAGAAAATGGAACGAGGGTGAGATGTCTGGACAACAAAAGTTGTACAATGGTTGTAAGGTGCATGGCCACCTTTAGTCCTGGTTGCAGTTTAGTCCAGCCTGCGCTCAGTGTTAGGCCTGGGTGTGGGAATGCTCAAGTGCGGGAAATGCCTTGCTAAGCCTCAAGTCTGGAGGGGGGCTAATACTGATTGAGAAGGAGAGCCAGGGAAGCTGATGGCTCCTGGAAGTGCCTGGAATAAAACTGACCTCAGAAGCAAGTCTGGTGTCTCTCCTACTGAAGATCTTATGCCTATCGCTCTTCAGCTGTTGTTCAAATACCCAGTGTTAGGCCTGGTTCACACCTGGGCATTTTACAGCGCGTTCCTACGTGCTGTAAAACGCTCAACATGTGAAAACCAATGATTGCCTATGGGCATGGTTCCCACCTGGGCGTTTTACAGCGCGTAGGAAGGCGCTGAAAAACGCCCTACGCCCAAAGGAGTACAGGAGCTTCTTTGGGGCGTTTTTCCGCGCGTTTCCATTGCTATTCCCGAGTGTGGATCGAGGTTAACAAAGCGGCAACCCCGAGCCACACTGGGGAATACAGCGTACAGGTCTTACCTGGTCCGCGATCCCCGCTGTGTCCTACGGCGGCTGCCGACTTCCGTCCCTTGCGAGTGGCCGCGTCGCAGGGGGGCGGAGCCGGCGGGAAGTGAAGTGAAAAAAAAATATCTATTTTTTTTTAAAATGAGAAAAAAAAAAAAA
>NW_017307451.1:123766-127193 GCF_000935625.1 Nanorana parkeri | reverse complement strand
AAAAAATTCTTATTTTTTTTAAAAATGAAAAAAAAAAAAAAGACAGCCAATGAAACGCACGTTTCATTGAACGGAAAAACGTGCGAAAAAAAACGAGCTGAAAAAATACGCTCAGGCGTGAACCCAGCCTTAGCCTGTGCTCCTATTGCTCCTGCACTGTGGAATACTGAAAGGGTCTGCTTGGTCTGGAGTTCTGTCAATTTTTGTTTTGGATGTCCTAACCCCTAAACCCAATTCAAGTGTTCTAATAAAAGTTCTTCAGCATCATATCTCGGGTGCTTAAAGTGACATTAAACCCCCAGATTTTTTAACATAAACCAATACTGTAATGTGTGCCTTACTGTAATCCATGGTAGTTTCCCTTCTCTTTGCTGCTCTTCCTTTTAAATCCTTATCCTTAGAGGGTTTAACTGCCTCCGGGCCGGCCGTAGTAGAAAAACGGCCGGCCCGGAGCTCTCTAGATCTGAGCGGGCGTCTTTAGACGTCCGCTCAGGCACGCCCCCTCGCGCGCGTGGGAAATGGCCTTTTTTTTTAAAACAGGCCGCGATGCCTGTAATCACGTGTATGGGGTGCCTTTCCTCTGCAAGAATGCGGAAGTGTTGTATAATACATCACTTCCGCATTCTTGTGTCACTCTCCAGCTTCAGAAGCTGGAAAAGCTTGTAAAGCGTCGCCTATGGCCAATTTTGGGTATGGTAGTTTTCTGCGATTTTGCGGGTGCGTGCAATTTTAAAGCTTGACATGTTTGGTGTCTATTTACCCGACGTGACCCCGATCTTTTATATTTTACCAAAAAACTGGGTAATAATAAATGTTTCCTAACATAATGTAAAAATTTTCAAAATTTTCTGTAATTTTTCCTAATTATAATAAAAAATAAAACCCCCAGTGGTAATTAAATGCCACCAAAAGAAAGCTCTATCTGACATTAAACGTCAGTCAAAGTACCACAGCGCTAAATACTGAAAAATGGCCTGGCCAGGAAGGGGGTCTAAAAACCTGGTCAGCAAGTGGTTAATGTCACTTTAATGCTATTAGGGGTTGCAGGTGGCTAAAATCCAGGTTCTCAGCTGCTCCTTAGGGGGAGAGCGCTACGCAGGTATTTATATAGCTCTGACAATTGACGCAGGGCTTTACAAACTGTACATTCACATCAGTACCTGCCCAGAAGGAGCTTAGAATCTAAGGTCCCTATTTCACATACACACACTCTAGGGTCAATTTAGAAGCCTATTAACCTATCGGCATGCCCGAGAGGAAACCGGAGATCCTGGAGGAAAGCCACGCAAGCACAGGGAGAACATGCAAACTCCATGCATATAGTGACCTGGCAAGGATTCAAACCCGGGACCCTAGCACTGCAGGGCAGAGGAGCTAACCACTATGCCACTGTAAGCAAACTCAAGTGGCCTCGGGTGAACCAAGCCCAGGCTCATCACTAGAGTCAGAGCAAGAGTCTGCAAACTAGTATTTTCAATCAGGGGCGTCCAGAGGCTGGGTGTCACCCGGAGCGGAGACCAGGTGTCACCCCGCGTGACATCATCGCGCATGACGTCATTGTGCACACGCGGCCATCTAGGTAATGGATGGCGGCAGAGAGAGGGGACGTTCACCTGACGGGATGAGGTAGGTCACCGGGTCCCCTCCTCTGTCCTGGCACTGTCAGGCTCTCGGTCCGTGACTGAGTGCCCGACTTTTTAGAGGGGTTGGCACTAAAATGACTGTTAGCCATTTTGGTGTCACCCCTCCAATGGTGTCACCAGGGTGTGGACCGCATCCCCTACACCCCCCTTGTGATGCCACTGTTTTCAATAGAATGTTAGCAATGACAGCTTCTATACTTCCTAAGGATCATGTCAGACGAGCATGTTTGCAGCAGCGATTCTCTGCCGCTACAAATTGCTTATGCCAGCGACTTAACCACAATTTGTAGCTAACGACATAACCACTACAGTCATGTCGATTTGCTAAGAAGCGTTTTATTCGCGGCTACATCTTACGCGTTAGTGATCGCTGCTGAGCCACAGAGGTGAATGCAGAGCGTTTGTCGCCAACAAACACAAAAATTGCTGAGCAACTGAGTTATGAAATGCTGTCAAATTAGCAAGCTAGAGATTCCATAGAAAACAATGATTTACTTACTGAGAAAATAAAATATAATCGCTGTAAATAAATCGCCTATCTGATATGGCCCCATAGACTTGGTGCACACCTAGGCAATTTAATCGCACGGTTTGAGTCACGCAAAACACAGATTCCAATTGAAGTCAATGGAGGCTGTTGACACCTTTGCGGTTTGTGCGCAAAAAGGTGCAGGAGCTATTTTCAGGCAGTTGTCGCGCTGTTTGGGTCCCATAGACATCTCTATGCACTGAAAATCACGCGGTTTTCAATGAACAATCACGCAATCGAAAACAGCTCAGCATCTGAATCCCCTAGGTGTGAACCTAGCCTTAGTATGTACTGACAGTACAAACTGAACAGATGTCAATGAACACACAACTCAACAACACTCAAATACATATGCAGAACTGCCAGTCTTTGTGTACCCCACACACGTACACTACAACAAAATTCATGTAAGTGATTACAAACTGCATGACAGTTATTATCTTTACACAACGTGATACAAATTTAGGCGTCAAACTGCACCAAACCTGCTGGCAGTGCCTGCACAGATTACTGACTCCACCATGCTGCCGGCCGGTGAGTACAGATCTCTTCATGCAGGAAGAGTGTTGCCGTAAAGTGCGGCCGCAATTCACAGCACACAACTGATGTGCTTGAGTTCCAAGCCTCCCGTCCAGGAAGGCGTTTCATTGGTCAGTTCCCCTCCATTCATTTCTACTAGAGCGGCTGTGTTTAAATGTGACCAGCAGAGGGCAGTAGAGTCGCGTATATATGTATCACATCATAGGGCGACATACAATATATAGCAATATCACCAGACATATTATATACACCCCTATGCTCTATTTCTATAGAAGATTAAAATGCCTTTGGGTTTAGGAAAGCTGTGACTGGAAATCATAAATTGTATATTTAATTTTGGACAGGGTAGGGAAGTGTTAGCCACTAGCATTTAAAGTAGAACTATTTCCAATAAATAAAACAATTCATTGCTGTGGGTCACACAACTACCTCCAACACAGCAGGCACTGCAGCAGGAGAGAAGTGGGGTCTGCTATGCAGAATGCCCAAACCGGTTAACTTGCATAGAAGTTTAAAGTGGACCTTTACCCCCTTTCACTAAAAATCACATCAGCATGCAGCTCTTCATGCTGATTTGAAATCATCTTACATTCATTAACTTACAATTGCTGTTTTCCCACTTCCTGGTCCTTTTAGGCATTAGTGATGTAGCCTATGCCCAAGGATTGCATCCTGGGAAGGTTACATCTCAGTGCATTGCTGTGAAATCTTATCC
>NW_017307451.1:112729-123742 GCF_000935625.1 Nanorana parkeri | reverse complement strand
TCGCAGCCCTTCCTCTCAGCTGTCACAGGAGTTCTAGCACAGAGCTGTGCTAAAACTCCTGTATTAGAGGTGACAGGTTCAATAAAGAGAACCTGTCACCTCCAAATGCTATCACACAGGGGCTTGTTAACTAGCTTCTGTGTAATAGCAATAAAGTTAAGTGAAAAAATGTAAAAATGAAATAAATAAATAAATACACATTGATAAAAAATTATAAAATAAATAAACATTTATGAAAAAATAAGTAAAAAATATTAATTAAAATCATAAAAAGTAAAAGATAGTAAGATTAAAAAAAATTAATTAACAAATAATTAGAAAAAAAATTATAACAAATAAAAAAGTTAAAGATAATCAGATAAATAAAAATTAAAAAAAGTAAAAAAATAAATACAAATTAAAAAAAAGGATTTTTGCCTGTGTAGGCAAAAATCCTTGCACCGGCCCTGATCTTATCTGTAAACTGTAAACGGAAAAGACATCCCCCCCAGGCATGATGTTCATGGTCAACTGTCCTAGTCACATATGCTAGAGTTCCAGGAAGTAAAGTGAGATGTAAAAATGGCCACTGTGAGAAGAATGGGGAGGAAAAGAAAAATAAGGGATGCAAAGATTTAAAAAAAATGCAATTATCTAGAAGTATGTGTTTGTAGATTGCCATTAGTAAACATTTTCTAAAAGGTGCCTTTGTTGTTTTTTTTAAAGATAAGGGTAAAGTTCCTTTAGGAACCAGGTGGTTTGGCAACCTTAAAGCGGACATAATCTCAAAAAAATAAAAAGTGGCTGGCAGGTAAGGTTTTTTTGTCACAGAAGAGACATGCACAGTCTTTGTGTGCCAGTGGAGATGACGGCAGCAGGGAGGCACAGTACTCACCACACAATGCTGGAAAAGGGCTAAGATAAGTATGCCATAATGTGCAAGTAGGGCCGCATTTACTCTCCTTGCCGCCCCAAGGCCAGGTTCCACAATACAAACACCCCGCGCGCGCCGCCCACCCCCCGTCCTTATCAATTGTGAATGACAACCAGATGGCAGGGCGGCGGGGTTAGTTTCAATTTTTGTTTTTTACCGTTTCTTTATTTTTATTACTTTTTATTTTTTTATTCAATTATTTCTTCTTATTTTTTTAAATTTGTATTTGTTAAATTATTTTTTAATCAATTTACTCGGTAATTTTTCCTTAATATAGTAAAAAAATAAAACCCCCAGTGGTGAATAAATACCACCAAAAGAAAGCTCTATCTGTCCCCAAAAAAGGGTATAAAATTCATTTCAGTACAGCGCTGCATGACGGAATAAATGTCAGTTAAAGTACCGCAGCGCTGAATACTGAAAAATGGCCTGGATGGGAAGGGGGTTTAACACCGCGGATGTCAACTGGTACAACTGTTCCTGGGGCCTTAGTTATTGGCTAAGTCATGTCAATGACCATTCCAGTGTTTAGTAATTGCCATAGTAACTAGTAAGGACACTCTTATTGGATTGGGAAAAAGCAGTTGGCACTTATAAATGAAGTCAAGGCAAATCAGTATACCCAATTAAACTCTTACATTTTTTTCTTGGTATTGTCCTGCTTCATCACTGATTTTTACTTGTAATGCTTTCAAATGCCCTTTTCTCTGAGTAGAAATGCACTCTCTTCCCTTGCACATATAGTAGTATTAAACCCTCAAACTTTTTTTCAAAAATGAATCCAGATGAAACAAATATACATTGCCCAGCAAATAATTTTTTTGCCCAAGCACTTAGCCCGCATTCACACTTGTGTGTTCCGTGAATGTGTATCAATTTTGCGTGCACTCATGCATGTTCATATGCTTTCACAAGTCAGATTACTAAAGTCTACAGTCATATTTAGAAACACTGTACAACCGCTGTAACAGACAAATTTGAGGGAACACTATTAAAATGGAGATTGTTAATGTCTGTTTCTGTTGCTTAATTTGGGCTTTAAGCCACATCATATAAGCTCTCTCCACTCCTTCATCTGCTACTAATTCCATGTTTGCTCATGTTACATGGGGCCTCCTCACATATTAAGTAGTTATATGGAAAAGAACTGTGTTTTCTCATTCAATTCAGCTTTGTCCCGTCATTCAAGTCATGTTTGTTTACAGTGCTTAATAAAGGCATTAAAACCAAAATGTTGAGCCCATATAATCACATTTGCTGCATAGGTTGGGTTTCTTGCTTGGGTTGTCAGGGAGATCTTTTTACAGTGTGCACCTTGAATAAGGAGTAGATGTGAGTTAAAGTGGTGCTGATCCTGACTTGACTTTACAGTATATTACTGTGCTTTGAACATTAGGATAAACCGTTGGGATTGGACTCCCTGGTAAGCACTAGGGACTTCTTTATGGTCCAAAACATTCAGATAGGGATCAGGTTCCTTGGGACCATCTTTGGACCAATTTACTTTTCCTGTTCTATTATATCAAGACAAGCTTGTTGTTCCTAGTGCCCAGTGGCGTCTTCCTGTCTAGGATTATTAGTTATCTCCAGCTGGGGCCCTAAGTGGGTTCAGTTAACATAATATTGACTAGATATTGATCAGGCACACAGAAGGGATAGGCTGACATTGAGTAATGGCACAAGGAGACGTCAAATGGATGGCAGACAAGGGACATACAGAATTTTGCAAACGTGTTCAGACTTTTGTCAAATGCTCACACCCTATAGTAAAAATAGGTTTGGTAGGGATATGTTTCACCTGCACAAATGCAGTGCCCCTTCACAAGTCCATGATCTCTTCCTCCATTTTGTCTGCCCATTCATTTAGCTCTCTCCTTTGATGCTCTCCACTCTCTGAAATAGCTGAATTCAATTCAGTTGGGCTCCCAATCCCGCCCAAATAGGAGCATAGTATGTAAAATACTTGAATTAAATGTTGTTTTTTAAATACTAAAAATAATTTCAATCCCTGCTGGGCCATATTTAAAGAGCAGCAAAATGGATGTGATCTGTTTGTATTTCCGGACCTGGCTAGAGCCAGGGGTAACTGGATGTAAACAGATGCCCATCCATATAGATCCGGCTGCCCATAGGCTAAGGCCCCCTTTTACACGGGCAATCCGATCATGTCTGGCTGTCAGTTTTTTGTGCAGACCTGATCGGAAGTCCTAAGTTAGTCTAGGGGCAGCCGGATCTAAATGGACAGGCGTCTGTTTACATCCAGTTACCCCTATCTCCGGCCAGGTCCGGAAAACAAATGGATCAGAGTTCCGTTTCTCAGGACCTGATTGTGCTGGATCGGAGGTAATCTAATGTAAACGGACACATGTAAACGGTGACATCCGTTCTGATCAGGAGGGGATCTGTGCACGGATCCCTTACTGATTGGAATTGAAGGCACCCATGTGAAAGGGGCCTAACATCGGGCTTCCCTGATCAGAATGCTTGTGTTAAAGGGTCCTTAAATCTAAATGAGGTCACAGGGAAATCTATAGCGTACCCTATGCAGTCAAAACCAGTCCTCTGCCAGGAATCCCAGTCATTCCCTACACTGGTACACTGCTAGAACAGCTATCTCTATATTGCTGTTTGTATACCTAGTACTTTAAAATCATTTTATTTTAACCATAATAAGGCTGGTGGTTTTTGGAATATAAAAAAAAGCTGTTTTCTTTATTGAGCTTTCTTATATGAAGATAAACTTTTTATATTCAATTATATCTCTTTAAATTCCAGTTCATAATTGGATCACCTATCCCGGATCAAAAATATTTTTCAGCATTTCAGCAGAAGCTTGTAATGCTCATGCATGTCAGCCCTCTACAATTTGGCAGCAGTGTTCAATGCAAGTGTAAGCATTGCTATATTACAAAGGATGTGCACAGTTCAAAAAAATATATCTATTCTAAGCTGTTACATTGTATATGCTAGAAGTGCACAGGACTCAACAGATTCCCTGCCTGGGTTGTAATTCACCGTATTGTAGAAGACAGGGGCCAGATTAGTGAAGGGGACAAGGCCATAATTTATTTAAAAGCTACAACCATAACAGGTAGGGCAGGGGACAAAACTGTGCAGTTACATGTTTCCATTCCCTGGTTGTCTGCCACCATGTTGGAGAGGGCAGAAGACAGAGCAGCTGGTTTATATCTGTAATTCCCATATAGATATTTACAGCCAATTTTGTAAATACTAGCTGTAATTAAAAAACACAACATACACTAAAATTTGGTTCTCCCTGGTATTTGTATTTCAAAGCTTTGGAACTCAAAACACTTTTATTACCGTGTTAATTTTTTTGTCAGAAAAATATCTTACAAAGCAAAATGTTCTGTTCCAGTGTTCTGAAACTGAACACAACTATGTACAGTTGATCATCACCAATGAGTTACTAAGGGTCCATCCATAAGTAAAGTGAAACAATTATAAGAAAAAACCCATCCCAATCCATTTCAGAACAACCCCCCCCCCCCATCCACCCAAATGAAATTGCTATAATAATTATTGTACCTGGTTGAGATGCAGACATTATGGGTTGTGCCTCTGTGTGCATATGCTCCTTGCTGATTGAGCATATATTGCAGTCAACAGTATGTGCGGCATTGAGGAGGACAGGAAACGCTCAGAGGAGGAAGAGCCCCTGGTGCAAATTACATCACTGGGATGTCACTACCAGAATCAAAACCAGTTTCCTAATGGATTGTAGATTCTGACGCCAGTAATTGCTTAGACTTAGAGGATAGTGATGACCAGGCCCCTATTTGCCTGGAGGTTCCTCCAATATTAAATATATGGTTCCTAGGCTGAAATCTCAAAAACAGCAATGTTTGATACTAATAAAAATGTACTTGTGTTTTGATATATTTCACTCGGCTGCCCTCGGCAGCTTCGTGAATAGACCCCGTACAATTATTATGTTTGTACTCAGAATGATAATGCAATTTGGTAATGCAGTTGTTACGGACAACTTAATATGTTTGTACTCAGAATGATAATGCAATTTGGTAATGCAGTTTTTACGGACTCATGTGAAGAGTAAATTTTAATGACGTGGGTTGGCCTTAAGCCTGCAAATGATGCGAATGTCACTAATTTATTTTTCAATTATTGAATGAATAAACATCAACATGTAATATAAATGTGGCAGGGTACGGTGCTATACACATCTGAGAAATCCCCACAACACGGCATTTTAGAAAGTGAAGTGTCACTGCATTAATTCACTCTGCCGCCATAGCTCTTACTGGTAATTAAAAGCTGTTGGAGACTCTCCATCCTGTTAAAAACACTTCTCTCCTACTAACACATCTCAAACTGTTATCTCTCTACCTCTTTCTAATCTTAGCTCTTATTCTCTTTTTTGATCTGCAACCCTCAGGGATATACATAACACAGTAGGTATGATTTTAACCTCTTGCTAACAGTATAGATTTTCAATACCTTGTTCCATATGTACTTAGGAAACAGTGTCACCAAGATCATTGATCCTTGTGAAGACCACTATGCAATGTCCACATCTAGATGTCCCATTAGCTAACCTAAAAGAAAACAGTTTTCTGAAATCATGCATACCGTACATTCAGTGCACCATTCATAAAAAAACGCTGTATGTTTATTGTGCAGGCATGATTTCTGTTATATACTGTCAGTTATTGTTCTTTAACATGGACACTACCTTAAAAGATAGACACAGGAATGTGCTGTAGTAAAGGGAATGATGTTTGCTTTATATGCAGAGCTATTATTCAGCTTATGTACAGTCCTTCTTGACCAGCAGGCAATACATCTAAAAGAAAAAAAACTTAAAAACAACATGGAGTTTGGTGTGCTTACTTTACTTACTTATTAATTGCTTTATGACTGATTGGGGAATTCCCTATGTAAGTTTAACCACTTGAAGACCGGGGTGTTAAACCCCCTTCCTGTCCAGACAATTTTTATTTAATTCAGCGCTGAGGTACTTTGACTGACATTTATCCAGTCATGCAATGCCACACTGAAATTAATTTTATATAATTTTTTTGGGACAGATAGAGTTTTATTTTGGTGGTATTTAATCACCACTGGGGGTTTTTATTTTATACGATATAAACAAGTACCAAACATTTTGACAAAATATATATAAAAGATGGGGTCATGCAAGGTAAATAGATACCAAACATGTCAAGCCTTAAAATTGTGCGGGCCTATGATATTGCAAAAAGCTACCATACCCAAATTTGCCCATAGGTGACACTTTAAAAGCTTTTACCGCTCATCAATTTAGTGTTAACAGTGATTGACGGTCCTATAATTATTGCTCACACAACGTTTGCGGTTATTTGTAACATCTGTGGCACAACTGTTTTTGCACGTAGGCGATGCGTGTTTGCGTTTGTATGTGCGTGTATGTGGGGACTGGGAACTTCATTTTTTTAGATGTGACTTTAATTTTTAAACTTTTTTTTACTCTTAACTTTATCGCTATCACATAGGGGCTTAACAAGCCTCCTATGTGAAAGCCCAGATACAGTGATAGGTTCTCTTTATGGAGACATCCGGGGTCACATATAGACCCCAAAGAAGCTGATGAAGCACAGATCGTGCTTCACCAGCCTCTTCTTAAGCCATAACTGCCAGTGAAATTACATACTGAAATAGGCAGTGATGTAATACACATTACTTCCACTTTCAATGATCGGAGGGGAGATCAGCTGCTGGAAGTGTGCTGATCTCCCTCTGATCAATGTAAACAGACCTGCGTTGCCAGTTTCGGGCCCACATGGGGGACAGCAGAGCCCACGATAGGCAACAGTGAAGGAAAGAAATGCACACTTCCCTAGCACCGTACAGGTGATTGGGCAGCTCTATAGCTGCCTGAATGCTTGTATGTAAACAGCCATTGCCAGATTAGTTTAAAAATTTTTGTTTTCACATGTTTACCTGTCTATTCTTGAGGCCAGGTACACACTTTGTGTGCAGTTGCACACAGCGTTTTCCGAGCGGCCCCATTGATTATTAATAGGGTTATATCCGTGTGGCAATCGCTGAAAAAAGGTACATGTATTGTTGGAAGGAAACCACTTGATCTGCCTGGCGTGACTGTGGTATCATTAGAAAAGAATGGCACCGCCCCCGCGATCTGTGGTGGTGTGATTGCCTGACCACACAGCGATCCGTATGGTTTCATGCACAATTGCCGTGCGCTCACGGATCGCCCAAATGTGAACCTGGCCTAACTGCTTTGTTGGAAAAAGCTTACGGTCAAATGCACACACACAACTGAATGAGTCAGGAACGGCAACAACCTTTGTTGTGTACTGTGTATAGAAAACCTAAAAGGTTTTGGGAATCCTGTGCCATCTATGCACCACATATTAAATATTTAATGGTAAAACAAATAATATATATCAACAGTTATAAGGCCGATATAACACATCAGTTTGAAACAGTATAAACTTAAAACAACTAAATCGATTTAAAACCATTACAGTTTCAGTTTAAGCAGATCTTGCACCAAAAGCGCTTATTTACTTTGTTCCCCCACCCCATGCCAGAATGCTGCAATAAAAAAGAAAACCTGTAGCTTCTGTCAATGGTGCCAAGGCGAGGGTCATGTCAAGCTCCTTCAGACGAGATCCCAGGGAATGCTGAGAAGCCTACATCTTGTGAGAACTTTCGCCCATGTTATATTTGAAGCTGAAATTCAGGTATGCAGTACTCTGCATACTTACATTGGCCTGGCTTGCCCCAATCTAAGTATGCATAAAATGTACCTGATCAGCTACTGGGGATTGTGTACAGCACTGTAGGTGCCGTAACAACTACACCGCAATCTTCCTGGCGCTGTGCAGAGCAGCTTCCCCTCTATTTTGAAAACACAGGAGGAAGAGTCACTCGATCAGCACAGCGGCCATTCAGAGAACGTCTAGTATTTTTGCCAATAGTTACAAGACGTTTGTGAAGTCATGATTCAAAATAAACCTCTCCCTGTAAAAAAGACATGGAATACTCCCCTCTTCTGCCCCCATTGATGATCCCACCAGCAATGAAGAGAAGGCACCAGCTGATCCTTTAGAATCTGACTCTTCCGGGATGGACAATTTCCTAGACATACCTGCTGCCTGTTGTGGTTTCTCAAGCCAGTCCCTACATCACTACAGGCAATACAGCGAACTGAACCAGTAGTCAAGCTGACACTGCTGGAAGTGTCAGATTTTGCAGGATCGTCAGCAAGCAGTTTCTCTGTGGGCAGTAAATGTCTTTTTGCAGGAAGCAGTTTATTTTGAATTTCTATTTTAGTGACAAAGTTACTTTTAAGCAAGCCTAGACCTTGGCAAATGTATTCTTCCAATACTGCATGGCAAGCCATCTGTCAATGATCTAGCACTTACATCAGGCATTTGACAGCTATTCTTTTGACCAGGCCCACTTTGCCATCCAATAAGCAGAATAAACAATAGCTTTAAATAGTCTGATAGGCTCCCTTGGGGTTAGAACAGAGTGTGCTTAGGAATTGTCACAATTGAGGAAGTGCCCTACTGTTTCTAATCTGGAATGATAGGATAAAGGCACATTTTTCTAGTTGCTTTACCACATTAAATTGAATGTATTAATCTCTGTTATACAGCCAGACGTTAGAGTTTAAAACAGAACTCCAGCCAAAAAAATAACAAGAAAATAATAAATAGCTCAATCAAAGATAAACTAACAAGACAAGCTTTTGCTGCAATATTCACCTTCAGTCCACAGGTTTCCCCTGCAGTCCTTTTTTCTGCCAATAGATGTCTTCAGTCTGATGTCTCACATCCTCTGAGCCCAGGTGTTTCTAGACCCTCAGCCTGTCACTGGAGAGTAAAAGGAGAAGCAGCACAGGGATGAGCTTATATGTCACTCTGTTTTCTATTCCTATCAGCATGCCTCTTCTCAGCACATGAACTGATGGGCTCCTTGTGCTGCTTTCTCCTCACACTTCAGCTCTGCTGCACAGACACTGCAAGAGACTGACACTGGGTCACCTTTCAGGTACTTACACTGCTTGCATTTATAAAACATATTAAATTATGTATTTATGATTACAGAGCTGCCTTGATTTGTGCCTTTTTCTATCTGCCTGGACTTTCAATTGTAAAAAAAGGTTTTGGAGTTGTGTTTTACCCATGAAGCTAGCTAGGGTATAACTATCAATTTACACACAAGTGGATAATAATATAATCATGCAGATCCACATTACAAAGGGCCAAACATATGGTTTGTGTGTTCTTTCAGAGATATTTCCTGAAAAATATCATGCTAATATGTAGAAAATAAACACTTGGAATGATGTCAATAGCAAAATTCCATTTAGATGCAAATTGATCTCATCATAATGCCTGCATATACAATGAGTGCAGCCTTTACAGACAAAGAGAGCTGCATTTTCCACAGTAAATACATATTTCTTCATAGAACTGCTATGATAGGTACACAGCATACAAAACAAGACAAGTGATGGACCCCCAAGGATTGTACATGTAAACAGAGCCCTTTGGTCAACATTACGCAATACTCGGTACCTGTCTGTCTCTGACTGACCATGATTTATTCTAAAAAGAATCTGACTGGTGAAAGATCCTAGTTAAGGGGTAGGCAAGTTTGGCACAGTAGCTGTTGTGCAACTACAAGTCTCATGAGGCATTGCAAGACTATGACAGCTACAGGCATGACTGAGGCAGAAACCTAATGGGATAGTAGTTTCACCACAGCTGGAGTGCTGAGGTTGTCTACCCTAGTTCTTTAACAATATTTCTACTTTTAGTTTGAAGCAGCATTCAGATAGTCCCTTCCCACTTACTGCCAATGATATTTGCTCTAATGATCAAGGAAAACTAACGGGCTTCCTAAATAATTGAGAAATCTGACACAGTACTTGTCTGTAAAAACTATGGAATTCACTTAAAGTCAACAATGTGCTTTAACAATGGACAAATAGTGGGACTCGGAGCATTGTACCTGTCTATTTCATGTGTCATATTTATGTGTTTGAAGAAATTAATAAAAAGTCGGAGTGCCTTGTCAGGGTATTGTAGTTTTCCCAGACCTGGCCAACCAATCCACCCCTCAACTCCACCCCTTTTAAGTATGTGACACCACACAAGCTAACCTCCCAACTTTCTGAGTTGAGGACGAAGTACACCTGCCAGTACATGAAAGAGGAGGGGGGTTATGAAAAGTGCAACAGGCAGATGTCCATAGTAAACAACCAGTTTGTTCAGTTAATCTTTGAAAATTAAAATGAAGAGAAGAGAGAAAAGCTGATTGGTTGCCATGGTTCCCCTTAACGTATTTAGGCATTGGACACACCCCAGGTATGCAGATCATTAAGCATTTATGTGCCAAAAATAATTGGCTAAACCCAGAATCGATTTTTTTTTTTACCATTACTTTTCCTTTATTCTAGATTTTCAAAATGGCAAACACGATCATTAAGAGATAAGATGAAGGTTTTATTGCAGAATAACACTTTTGGTAGTTATTATATTTTCATAGATATCAGATCAAAAAGAGGGACATCTGAGGAGGAAAGAGCAGACATCCCAGATAGAAGCAGCACAAGGAGCCATTTAGGTGTGCCGCAGTGCAAGGAGCATGCTGATAGGAGGAGAGAGCAGAGTGACAGAGAGAGTTCATCAGTGTGCTGCTTCTCCTTTTACTGTCCTGTCACAAGGTGGGGGAGAAGGCTTACAGGGCTGTGCTGTGGGGCTAAGACTGGATGGACAGAAATAAAATAAAAAAGGTGGGTAAAACAGCTCCATTATATGTTATAACCGCAGTAAGTGCCAATAGGCAAAACATAGGACAGAGTGAGGAATAACAAACCTACACATATCAACATAATAAAACAAATAAATATAACAACAAGGCTACTGTATAAATGCTTATGAAAGGTAAACAGGGGGTAGAATAGCAGTTGGAGCCCAAAGAATCACAGCCAGTGGCAGGGCTGCAATATGGAAGCATAAGTCGACAGCAGGATGGGACCTAATGTCTACTGACCTGCTTTGGGTTGGAAACCGCTCAATATCCTTAGTTGCCTGGAAGAA
>NW_017307451.1:102397-112706 GCF_000935625.1 Nanorana parkeri | reverse complement strand
GTTGGCGATGTGCTTTCAATGCAGGTGCTATTGTGCTTCCATCCAGTAGCTTCCAACTTCCCAGGGTTCATTGGGCTCCAGCTGCCAACATGACCATGGTCCTTGTTTGCATTTGATGATCATTTATATGATTACCTACCTGTAAGTATTTTCAAGTTTTCAACACATAAATCTTCTTTTAATTCACAAGATGTCTCCTGTAGTGGAGACTACAAGCGTCTTTGTTGACACACATTATTCCGTTGGTAACTAAACACTATTTCCACTGCTATCCTAATATCAACAAAGGACCCAGCTAATTTGTATTAGGGAATGAATCTACCACTGTTCCAAATTCGCATGGATCTTTGTTTTAAGATGTCTCCTGTAGTGGAGACTACAAGCGGCTTTGTTGACACACATTATTCAATGATCTTTGTTTTAGGTCTAAGACAAAGGAAATTCAGTCTTTGACATTTTTTATCTTAGAAGTGTTTCTCCCGAACAATGAACCAACAAAGAATAAGGTTCACTTTCTTCTCTGCAACATCAAATTTCAACAAGTCAATAATCATATCCCTTCTTGTTGCACTAACAACATCATGTTGTCTAGTAACTTTGTGTGGTGCCATCATTGTCCTGCTCAAGCTGCCTAGTTGCTAGGCAACTGTCTAAGTCACCTGCCGTGGACCCTGCAAGGGGCATTCCAGCACCTACGGCTGCTGGAGACCAGCGTGAGAACACTGGTCCAAAAAGCACGTAACACATGGCAGGAAGCACATTCCCTTTGAATGTAATGATGGAGTGATCATTGCAGTTCAGAAGACATACAAAAATGTCATCTTTTTTCAAATTGCAACACAAGAGACTCTGAAACAGTGCAGTTTCAAAACGGCACACTGCAAAAAAATGAAATATTGTACAATTGAATACAGAATGCAGAATTAAAGTAGTATTAAACGCTCCAATTTTTTTTACGAAAATGAATCCAGTTCAAACAAATATACATTGCCCAGCAAAATATATCTTCGCAATCATTTACAGTCATCGGAGGGAATTTATCAAACCTGGAGCAGACAAAATCTGGAGCAGCTGTGCTTGGCAACCAATCAGCTTCTCTCTTTCATTTTAAATCTTAGCTGAACAAACTGAAGGGAGAAGCTGATTGGTTGCAACTGCTTCACATTCATTCTGCTCCAGTTTTGATAAATTCCTCCCACTAAAGACAGACCCGGAGAGCCTGAGCGGAGGGGCTACATGAGAAGATTGTCGGACACTCCCACAAAGTCCATAAGCATCCTCGAAGTCCAAGGGCATGGAAAGCCTTCAAGGCCGCCAAGTCCACCACAAGTTCAGGGACCGGCGGATATCCAGAGCACCCCCAGGTGGCGCTGGAGCCGGGTCCTGCAGTTCCTGTGCTCGCCTGCGGGTGTCTCCAGCAGCCAGGAACTGTAAGGAACCTGCAGCTCCGGTACTCACCTGCGGGTGTGCCCCAGCTGTGACTGCTCATCCCATCACCTGGTGCTTCCTGGGAGGGTATTTAGGCCCTCCCTGCAGTCAGGAAGCTGGGTCAGTATTGTGTTGCTAACCTGACTGATGCCCATGTCCTGAACCTTGCGTCCGATCTGAAAACTTGTCACCGACCGGGCTTGTTACCCGACCACTCTCCGTTGAATCCTGTACCGTGCTGCTTGACCTTGACGACCCGGCTTGCACCTGACCACTCTTCATCAATCCTGTTCCTGTACCGCGCTGCCCTCCTGTTAACGACTCGGCTTGTACCTGACCACTCTTCTGGTATCCCGAGGCCTGCTGTACATCTTTACCCCTCTTTGTTGGGTTTGTAGTTTTTGTTGATGTGGAACCAATAAACTGTGCATATAACCCTATCCTGTGTGGGCATATTAATTTGGTCATCCTGTGTGGGTACCTGCATGTGGTGTGAGAACGCCTGTGCAGGGTACCCTGACAGAGAGCTTCATGGAATGGGCTTCCATGGCCGAGCAGCTGCATCCAAGCCTTACATCACCAAGTGCAATGCAAAGCGTCGGGTGCAGTGGTGTAAAGCACGCCGCCACTGGACTCTAGAGAAGTGGAGACGTGTTCTCTGGAGTGACAAATCACGCTTCTCTGTCTGGCAATCCGATGGATGTGTCTGGGTTTGGCAGTTGCCAGGAGAACGGTACTTGCCTGACTTCTTTGTGTCAAGTATAAACATTATTTCTTTACATTTTAAACCAATCACTTACAGTCCAAACAGCTCCAACTCTCTCAGCTCGACTTCCCTGAACTTCCTGTTTCCAGTACAAGATCACACGGGACAGAGCAGTCTCCAAAAGCTGTCCATCTACTAGCTTGGAGAAGTGAGGAAGGAGGAGCGTGGAGCAGGGAATGGTCTTGCTCTGCTGTGTCTGTGTGTTTGTGCAGACACACACACACACAGGAGTGGCTCCACTGCGCACTAGAAGGGAAAGGAGTCACCCTAAAACACGGGACCAGCTGATTCTACAGGAAACTTAAATGTTTAAACATCAAGAATCAGCATCCATTGTAAGTGATTTAATCAACATTTGAAATAGCTTAAAACCCTTTTCACTTTAAGCCTCAGAGGAGGAGCCCAGGTGGATTGCCTATGTACTGGGGGCTTCACCTATCACCATAGCGACCCAGGCAGTCACTATGGGGCCAAGAGCACAGGGGGGCCAGGCCAGGACGAGGAACAAAGGGGTTCCTCTGATGTTGTGTAGGCCGCCTGGGTCGCTATGGCATCGCAGGCTGCTGGTTGTCACTGGTGACTGTGAGGAGGAACATGCCGTTGTTCAGATCACTGACAACCTGTCAGTGATCTGTGCAGCGGTGCATTCCTACTCAGGCCCCGTTCACACTGAGCGATTTATCGTGCGGTAATTCCTGCGATATCGCGGCTATTTACCGCGCGATATCGCTCTCCAATGCTTGGCAATGGGGCAAAGGGTCCTGCTGTCGCGGGTCGTGTGTCGCTACAGCGGGACCCTTTTTTGGAGCGGATTTTGCCGCGATTCTAGCTTGCTCAATGCAAGCATTTGCGCGACAAACGAGCAGTGTAAATGATGCCTCACAGCTGCTGCTGAGTCAGTGACAGCCAGCAGCTGTGTAGGAGGAGGCAGGCCCGACAGCGACCGTGGAGGTTGAGGTGGGGCCCGGCGGTGGAGGAGGCTGACAGCAGATCGGGGCCGACTGGTAAGAGGTGGGACCAGCCCACCTGTGACCCTGCAGAGCCCACCATAGAAAGTCTACGGTGGGCTCTGCAGAATCACTCTCAGGTGGGCGGTTTGGGATCTCAGGTGGGCTCTGCAATGGGCATAACTAGAAAACACAGGGCCCTATACAAAATTTTGCTACGGGGCCCTGTGATTTCTAGTTACGCTGGGGGACTGATTAAATACACATATATATTAACTGATGCAGTGTGCAGCTTTCTCTCCTTTTTTATTTGGTATCTGATACATTATGGCCTAAAAGGGCTGACGTGGCAGCCAGCACTTGAGGCTGATCGGCTGGTAAACAAATGTCTTCAGCAGAGCAGTGGATCCTTTTCACATGTCTTGGAGGTTCAAGTTCAAAGTTTTTTATTTAACAAATATGTTTTCATTTAACCCTGATAAAAGACTACGGCCATTAAAAATTTGGTGTAAATTTTTTTTAATCGATTAATTTTGATGAATTATAACGCACATACAGATCCAACTACATTGGCCTATACACATACAACAAGAAACATAAAACTTATTAATTGTACTAGGTTAGTAAACTATTGTGGTGCACATTCATGCCTTTTGGTTTACTCCCTGAAATCATTACCTCCATTTTGGTACTAGGTGCAAAACAATCATGTAAACTGAAGTTACCTGCCGAAATTATAACCTTTTTCATGTAAACTACTGACTGGCCAGAATGACACAGAAAGACAAAAGCCATACAGCAAAGCTTTGGCTGGTCATCAATACAAATAAGATTGTGTGCCCAAGCTTTCTTGCTGTCCATTGTCATTGCTGCCTCCAAGAACAGGAACTGTGAGGAGACATCTTGGTATTGTGTATTACACATATCATATGCTGACTCTTCCTGGCTTAGACATTTAGTCCCCGTGTTCTGAGCAGAATATAAGATTAATTGCACTGATCCACTGGAAAACAAAGGGGTCTGTCAGCCATTGTATCAACAAGCAAGCATACAATGCAGAGTGGAAACTCAATAGAATGTATAGAAGGTAGTTCCTATCGCAGCACAGGGACTGGGCCACGGGCAAACTCACTGGCTCAGTGGCTCTGTCGGATAACGAAGGGAAGAGGAGTCCGGTGACGTCACGGACGCCACCGGACTCCTCCCCCTTTCCCTTTGTTAGCCGTCACGGACATCGACGTCACCGGACTCCTCCCCCCTTCCCTTCGTTAGCCGACAGATAATTATAACGCACATACAGATCCAACTACATTGGCCTATACACATACAACAAGAAACATAAAACTTCTTAATTGTACTAGGTTAGTAAACTATTGTGGTGCACATTCATGCCTTTTGGTTTACTCCCTGAAATCATTACCTCCATTTTGGTACTAGGTGCAAAACAATCATGTAAACTGAAGTTACCTGCCGAAATTATAACCTTTTTCATGTAAACTACTGACTGGCCAGAATGACACAGAAAGACAAAAGCCATACAGCAAAGCTTTGGCTGGTCATCAATACAAATAAGATTGTGTGCCCAAGCTTTCTTGCTGTCCATTGTCATTGCTGCCTCCAAGAACAGGAACTGTGAGGAGACATCTTGGTATTGTGTATTACACATATCATATGCTGACTCTTCCTGGCTTAGACATTTAGTCCCAGTGTTCTGAGCAGAATATAAGATTAATTGCACTGATCCACTGGAAAACAAAGGGGTCTGTCAGCCATTGTATCAACAAGCAAGCATACAATGCAGAGTGGAAACTCAATAGAATGTATAGAAGGTAGTTCCTATCGCAGCACAGGGACTGGGCCACGGGCAAACTCACTGGCTCAGTGGCTCTGTCGGATAACGAAGGGAAGAGGAGTCCGGTGACGTCACGGACGCCACCGGACTCCTCCCCCTTTCCCTTTGTTAGCCGTCACGGACATCGACGTCACCGGACTCCTCCCCCCTTCCCTTCGTTAGCCGACAGAGCCACTTGGGGAAGGAGTCCAGTGACGTCGATGCCCGTGACGTCACTGGATCTCTGAGGAACTCCCGGAAGACCCAGAAGCCGGCGGAGAGGTGAGTACCGATCAAAATAATTTTGATCGATCAAAAGAAATTAACGATTAATCGAGGGATTAATCGTTAATTTTCGCAGGCCTAATTGAAAGTGTTTTGTTATATATGTTTGATAAGTGCAAGGGCTATATGCACACTGCAAGGGTTAAGTGGGTCTAAAATAACCAAGATATACTCACACTAACCTCAGCTGCTAGACCAGTCCCTGCAAAGTCTCTCGCCCTCCACTCTGCATCCTCATGTCCAATACACTTTATAGAATTTAATGACTCGTTGGTTCTTAAAGACTGGAGCGGAGGGGATGAGAGGCTGCAGGGATCAGCCTAGCAGCCAGGTGGAACCGAGGTTCCGGTGAGTATATCTTTGTTTTTTTAAACCCTAGACCAAAACAAGCACAGTTATTGCAGTGTGGGGGTTGCTCCACTGCAAGGGTTAAGTTTTCTTCTCCCCAGAGTTCTTCTTACAGGAGGGCATGAAGCTCCTTACCTGAAGGGTCCTTGTCTCCCAGACTTTGCCTGCAGAGCATACCTATGTGCAGGATCCTGCCTAGCAATCCAGGCCTGCTGCCTAGGGAGGGTGAGAAGAGTCCAAAGGGGCCAAAGGCTCTTTGCCTCCCAGGCCTTCTGCTTGGGGAAGGAACAGTTACCTAATATTTTTATGTACATTTGGAAACAAGTGCGTTTTTGATGTTATTATTTCTCATTATTATACAGAATATATATAGCGCCATCAGTTTGTGCAGCACCCTGATGGTTTACAATCTAAAAGGGAGGGGCCAGTGATACACGAGGAGCTAGCTGTTTGAGAATGTGATTTTTAATATCCCTCTGCCCTCTTACCCAAGTCATGTTAAGGATAAATAGAAGGCTAGTCAATGTCACAAAAATACACAAATGGGAGCATAATAGCATGAATTTGTAAAGTAGGGGTTGAAGTGTTGGATTTTAATCCTGGAACCTAAATTAACAATCATTTGCAAACAAATTGATTTATCATAATCTGTTAGCTGTGCTGGACACAGAGAGCTGTTCATTTCACAACAGAGTGATATTTGACATCTGGAAACACTTTCTAAATGTTAATACATATTAGATCATCTGTATTAACTCGTAGGAGGTGGGAAATCAACTGTTGCTACAACCAATAATATAATTTCAATGCTGTGGGATATATGGCTCTTTATCTGAAGTAGTATAAAGATAAGCTATTACCCTTTTGCTAGATAGCCATGATGATGAACCTGTGAAAGATGCCATCTGACCATTGATTCAAGGGTCAGTAGTGCATGTAGTGCCTGTGGCAATGGGATTGCTCACATTGGAATGGACTGATATTGAACTGTTATTCCTGTAACCAATATGGTGTAATCATGATCATCTTTCAGTGTAACTAAGTTAAACAGACATCACTCTTGTATGTATGTATGTATGTTATAGTTTACTAACAGCAGGTTTAAACTGAATTTGCATAATTCAGATATACGTGGTTTTGGTGCAGACTGGTTTTTAACCTCCTTATTGCAGAATTGCAGTGCTGAGGATCATTCATTAAGAATCTTGCTTGAAGTAGCTCAATACACTGTAAAGTCCACTTAGCACAGATAGGTATGCTCATGCCTACTTATGTTTGATAAGCATGTAAAAAGAATGGAATTACAAGTCTCTTTAATTGCAGAAGTGCAGCAGTTGAGTCCTGGGAAGGCTCCACTTCTATGGTTGGAAGCCTTCCCAGTGTGTGGTTGAAAGAGGAAGGATTGGGTGAACAGCTGAGACTGCGGAGTGGTGTTCTACAGTAGAATTCAGTGCTATGGGAGGCCATAAGCATGTCAGTGTCATGGGAGACTGAACTGTCCTACGGCAAGAGCAGTTAGACTTTATAAACTGATCTTGTTATGGTCTGCATAGACCCAGTTTTCAGTTTGTAGAAAAACTGTCAAAACATCCAATTAGAGTTGTGTGATGTTTTCCCCACCTTGTTTTTTCATTGGCCTTGTAACAGACTGTCAGGGAATGCCAACTGGGAGTAAAAGAAATAACTTGTCTTTCAAAGGCTTCCTGTCTTGAGAGAAGTACACATACTGCTGTTGACGACCTCCTGAAAATGGCCGTTGGCTGTCTGCCTTGCTGATGCTCCCCGCACCAGTCACCCCCCACCTTGCTTCCTGGGCTCTGTTGCCCCTTGTGTGGGCCCAGGACCAGCATAGAGGGTGTCAGCGGGTGGGGAGGAGAGAGCCCATCGAACATCCATTTGCTGATCTCCTACTTCTTACTTTCTGAATTCTTAAAGTATATGTAAACCCTAACAATAAACCTTTTTAACATGTTTTCCTATTTGGTCCCAAAGCCCATCTCCCAACAAAAGTTAAATATAGTGGGGGGGTTAAACGTCAGGAATTAGTTGGAGGGGGTAGACGTATTGTTTGTGGGGTTGGGATCTTTGCCTGAAACAGAGGATTCTATCACTTACAGGTATCCCCTGTTATAAAAAATTTATCAAATACACTGTCAGTAGTTGTGTCTTTTTTTAAATAATTTCAATGTGGATGAACATTAGCTGCTCCAGCCGCTAGCTAATACTCCCTGTGTTCCTTTCCTGCCAACCCTATTGCTGCAAGTGATATAGAAGCTACGGTAAAGAGTAGGATGACTGTTCTAGAGCCAACATACAAATTCTGTTACTGATGAGTAACTTACAATGACATCAGCCGGTGACATGAAGAGCAAACCCATGTCTTTGTTCGGTTTAAGAGATCTCAGTAATTCAGCATGTGGAATGTTCATCAGTGCAAGGCTGAAAACATATTTGTTTTACTCAGGCACCTCCAGGTGTGCTACTTATACATTCCAGGCTTTATACCAATGTTCCATATCAGATGATAATAAAACAAAAAATATTTTTCTTTATAACTCAAGACACTTTAGCAGGTAACTCCAGCTTTAAAGCATATTACAGTGACTGTAATTTACTGCTTGCCTGTTCACACTTCAGTGATGCAAGAACTACCTAACAAGAAGTGAAATAGAAGCAGAGGTTAAGGGTTTACAGTATTTTGATCTAGAGGAGATGTTTTTGCTGTTCATTTCAGTTTTATTGAGTCTAATGTCTTCTAAGCATGTCAGGTTATTCAGAATTAGGTATTAAAGAATTATGAGTGCTTCAGTTGGTGATCATACACACAATAAGATAAGCCTCTGTACAGGTAGGGGAATGAAAGGGTTTGGTACCCTCCTGCTATCATAGTATGCACAATGTACTTCAAGGGGTTTGTTTTTAAAGCTGTGAATGTGACTTTCACCAAACACTCATGGCAGTGAATCAATCACTGTCATTTAAAACAAATGCACCAGTAAGATTTAGAGCCAAAGGAAATCTCACCGCTCCAATTCCTTAGTCGCCATCAGAACTCCCCAGGTGCTGGTCTAATAGGTGCGTCTCTACCTTGGAATGCAGTAGTATATGAACAGACTGCACTATCCAGAGAATTCCAATACTTCAGACTTTATTAAAATTCACAGAAAATCCAGTATAACTGTGAATAAAAGTAACAAAGCAAAAGGAGCGCCTCCATAGTGTAAAATTGATTTAATAAAGGTTAAAAATTCAGCTGAAAATGTACTTACTTCTATGGTCGTGCTGATAGCAACGATATAAACGAGCATTGAAAGTAATGGTTTCGAGTTGATCAAAATGGACAAAGGACACAAAGTGAGAGATCGGAAGTACTAGTGCTGAGCCAAAGCCATCTAAACACCAGTCCTCCTCCGGTTGACACTTTTCAGAGGTCGAACACCTTTCATCAGAACCTGGAAATCACTCCTCTCTACCACACTCTTAAGAATTGAAAGGCGACCAATCTCGATTGGGACCGCTAAACCAATCACCCTGTGTGAAGCAATCGCTGTGGGCCTGCCAGAACCAGCTGAAACTGATGGAATGACAGTCGGCAGACACACCTCCTCACACAACCAACAAACCATTAAGCCAGTGGAAAGTGTACATTGAGGGGGGTAGCACCATGCCTCACCTCCGACCAACAGCCAGCAAACTAGACCACCCGGCACAGTGCAGCCAGAGGGAACATAACAAAGTTCCCAAACAGCTGCACTACGCCCGCACCACCCGAAGCCTGCAATGGGGGAAGGGCTTCGGGCGCTATGCCCGTAGTGCAGTCAATTTTACACTATGGAGGCGCTCCTTTTGCTTTGTTTCTATTAGACATACGGTTTGCCCTGACTGTGAGGAGCTGCCCCCAAGTGTTTGGAGCTGTTTTTTGGGAGGTGTTACTTTTTTTGGCGCCAGTGATATTTTTATCTATATTTGTGAATAAAAGTGTATAAAGCAGCAAATACCAACACCGCAAACCCCCAACCAGCTACAACCTCTCACATGTTTCACCCGTAGGCTTATTCATAGAGGTCTCTGAATAAGAATGCGGTGCTGGTATTTGTTGCTTTATACACTTTTATTCACTGTTATACTGGATTTGCTGTGAATGAGTTCCGCTGTTTTTGATGCGTTCCGGACTGTTTTTGGTTAAAAAAAAATGTTTTGTTTAGAATTGGCTTTCAGTGCGTTCCAAGGCGTTTGCATGCGTTTTTGATGCGTTTGCATGCGTTCCAGAGCAGTTAAAATAGGGCTTTGGTGCAGTGTTTTTACATGCTCTGGAACTGAACGCTGCGGTGTAAACTAGAGCCCAAAATACCATTGGAATACATTGGACGCAGTTTTGATCCAGTCTGTAACTGCTCTGCTCTCCCCCATGGAACGCGCTTGGTGTGAACAAGCCCTCAATAAAGTCTGAAGTTTTAGAATTTTCTGGATAGTGTGGTCTGTTGGTATACTACTACACCAGTAAGACTTACTTGCAGTGAATGTTTGGTGAGTATCAGATTTATTAATATACCCCCTTAATGTTAACATTCTATTACCATAGAGCTAATACAAAAAATGTTGACCATTTTACTATGGAGAAACACTAGAAATTATTTTTAGGTCTCAAGGAACCCTACTCAAAAATATTATATCTATATCTTTTGGTACATTATTGTGATCAGT
>NW_017307451.1:95487-102184 GCF_000935625.1 Nanorana parkeri | reverse complement strand
GTTCCCCTGTGCTGCTTTATCAAACATAAGCCCTATGGGGCCTTTCCACTGCACACCAAGAACTTGGCCAGGCCCCTTCCCAGAAGAGTCCTGCCTTCCCCAGGACCGCCTGCTCAAGAGTCGAACTGAACAACCCTTTAAGATTATAGTCTCTTCTAATACAAATGCAATACTAATAAGAATCTATAAGATGCAAAATCTGTGTGTATGTCAGATGATCAGACATGTTGGATGACTGTGACCAACCACTGGTTATACATCTAATTATAAAAAAAGAATTAATAAATTGACACCCCTGGCATATTTGACACCGACAACAGATCATTTTTTGACCTGTCGCTGCTGTATATATTTTCAGCAATATAAATTAAATAAAACAAATATTACAAACTGGCCAGACTAGTTTCCAATTAAAATTATACAGTACATGAATGTCTCGATGGTCAGGGGGAAGAATACTCCTTTCATTGGTTTTCAGTGATGTGCCCTCTTACTTTGACATGTGCCTGCGCCCCCTTGCTTTGGTGGTTTATGGGAAGAATGTCCCTTACAAACAGCTAACAAGACCATTGTGGTTATTTCCTTTAGACATTAGAGAAGAGACTTTACCGGTCCCATGTTGTTGGTTCTTTGGCAAGGGACATCAGTGCCAGAAATATTCAGGCTCCGTAAGGTGGGAAATCAATCTGACACTACTAAAAGGACCCCTAGCAACTTCTGGCATAACCACGGGGTTCCACAGAGGCTGAACATCAATCAACTGAAATCAGAATCATAAGGGTACAGCCACTTGGGTAATAAGAGATCATTTTTTCACAACAGATTTTCGGTCTGAACATATTTTTCAAAAACCAGAAGCAAACAGATATATGATTGAAGTATATTACATTTTAGTGCCATTAGTGCAACCTTAAAACTAGATTAAAATGTACACTTTATCCATACAATTCTTGCATGCAAAGCCCTAGTTTTAGCTAGAAGGTAATTCCATGTACATATGAATAGGTTGTATCAGGTATCATCAGAATAATTGAAAGCTATGACACGCTTTGATGCCTACTTATAGAGTGTTATTGCCTGTATCACAGTTTTGTGTGGGCATTATCTAACGCTATGTGGATTCGTTATAAATCATCCATCCCAGCACGACATTCTTGGCACTAGATGGAGCTGAGGAGCATAGGAATTCCTTTGCCCCTAGGCTTCATCTAGTGGGGAGAATGGCGTGGGAACATAATTTTGACTAGTGAATGTCAGGGTGGATGATTTATCATCCCCATGCTATATGCACAATAAATAACTAATAATCCCTGGCTTGTGATATGTATATTGGAATAACACACATAATCATTCTCTAAGACACATTAAATGCACTGAAGTATTAGTTTCTTTAGGTAGCATAGGACAAGTTGTTGGGTGCTCAGCCTTGTTCTGAACATTGCCCTCACTCCTTTTCTTTCAGTAAATGACTACTGATTCTGGTTTCCCTCTAGTCCTATAAATACAGTTAGAAATTTGCTTTATCACTATAGAAATTTGCTTTATCACTATAAAACTAAATGCTATTTGATTCTATAGAACGGAGAATTAAAACTAAAAACGTTTTAATTTGCTACTTGTGTTTCCTCCCAGAGTATTCCCTTTCCTTTACCCAGTATGTTCTTCTTTCCTTGGCAGTCATCTTTTCACCCAGTTATATGCAAAACAGTGTCAAGGTCACCCAATTAGTTAGCAAGAACGGGCTGCTCGATGACATTCAATACCTAAATGCAATTAATGAAACAGAATTGGAACAATTAGGAGTTGAGAATACCATCCATTAGCTGGTGTTTTAAATATACAAAATATGACATGCTGTGAATTAACCCATAAATATAGTTTGCATATAATACTCAATCCAGAAGTATATGAAAAAGAAATAAGTGTGCAAATAAAATGTAAATTAGTTTTGCATTCAAGTTTTCTACAACATACAACATTTCAGTAACTTCTGATCATATATATGTATTACTTGGAGGAAACATTGCTGTGGACATCTCCTCAACAAACACAAAGTGAGGAACGAGGGAAATTATGAGGGCTCCAGTGGCCTGCATCCAGATTACCCTCAGCCAAGATCACAACATTGGGGGATCCAACATTTTAGACAATTATAGCTAGGGAGTTGAGCAAGCTTATACCTTTATCTACTTTTACTGCAGCGTCATCTGAATAAGGCAATCCCATTGTTGAAATCTGGCTGAGAAGAATTGACCAAAGATGGCAGGAACAGTCTGTAAGAATTTTTTAAGACAAATAGGGTGTTTCCCTCCTTTATAAATTCTATATACGGCCAAATATATCCATCTGAGGCTACCAGGCAGTACTCTCAATAGACACATACCTTACTTTTCTTTAACTAGAGATTTCATTTGGGGTGAAGCATATTAATATGTGTATTTCCTGTAGCCCCCCTTTCCAGACATTTAGATTCTCCTTGGTTCCTCACTTTCCACTGCAGGGACCACATTAGCCACCCCATGTCTTGCACCTTAGTAATGGTGACAGTGCTTCCCCCTTTTCCACAATGTTTCCCCCCAAGCACCCAGAGTTGCAGAGGTTTTTTTTTTTAAAAAACAAAATATTTAACATGTAGAAATGTATTTATTTTTTTATTATATTTCTTTTTCTTTGGATTTTTTTTTCATTGTAAGGTCATGCTTGCCCAGTTGAAGCAGACATGGGCAGGGATGGAATACAACCTGGAAGCTAACCTGAAAAAAAAAAGGAAAGCCTTAGGCCTAAACATCACCTTGTAGCTATCGAAAAAGGGTGCCAGCCCAGACATTTGTCTCAGAGGTGATGATTTCAAGGAATCCCACTTTTTAGGTGAGAGTAGAGATAGAAATGTTTCTAATGTAGAAAAAAAGGCAGTTTCCGAAGCACAGATAGAACCAGATTAGGGCTTCTTATTAAAGGAATGAAAGGCCAACAGTCTCTGAAACAAGATAGAAAGGGTAGAGTAGCATGACCTTTGATTAACAAACACTGGTCCAGACCCACCCATTTTTCAACCTACCAATAGTATTTTCTTATGTTGTTTATTATAAACAATAATTAATGATTTGTTTATCATGTTATTTGTCAGCCCTTAAAGTGATATTAAAGCCAATTTCTTTTTAATTGCTTCTTTAAGGAGACCCTCCTTTGCTGGAGGCTGTTGCTTTTTTTCTTTAAAAGTTCTTCATTCCTTGTTTTCCAGTGGGTCCCCACCATGCTCTGCCCCCCGCTCCCTGCAAGAGTGCCACCATGGTTCTAATGGAGGCACCCGTGCGCGCGCGCGCATCGGCTGTGTGCGTCCATAGACACACACAGTCCTGTGGCCGGCCATGCCCCTTCCCTCTTTGCCTCTTTGATTCATGGCAGAAGGAGCCTATGGCTCCTCTGCCATCAGTATCCTCCCCCTGCAACCCGGAAGTTTTTGGGGAACGGAGGATGGCTCAGGGACCGGCGTCGGGAACGAGCGCAGCTGACAGGTAAGTGTGGGGGAGACTGGGGATGACTGGGTTATAAAAAAGGTGCTGGGGCGTTTTTACCCTAATGCAGAGAATGCATTAAGGTAAAAAACGCCCAGACCTTAAGAGCCCGTTCACATTGAGCGGTTCGCAAATCGCGCGATTTGCATTTTGCGCGATATCGCGTGATTTGTTGCGCAATATCGCGCAAATGCATGCATTGAGCAAGCTTGAATCACGGCTAAATCCGCTCCAAAAAGGGTCCCGCTGTAGCGACACACGACCCGCGACAGCAGGACCCTTTGCCCCATTGAGAAGCATTGGAGAGCGATATCGCGCGGTAAATTGCCGCGATATCGCGGGAATTACCGCGCGATAAATCGCTCAATGTGAACGGGGTCTAATACTACTTTAAATTTATTTTTAAAATGTGTGTAGTGCAAGTAACTGAATTTGACTTGGTATTAGCCCCTTGCAGTCCATGTAAAGGAGAGCTCAGACTGGAGAAGGGAATTCTAAAGTATCAGAAGGAGGCAGTCCGTTGTGCTGCAGTGCATGGAGCATACTAATAAATTGAGAAAGCAGAGTGAGAGATATCGATACTAGTATCGGTTTCGGGCCGATATAGGACATTTTCACAAGTACTTGTGCTTGTGAAAATGTGTAACGGGTCCCGGCAGGGAAGTGTCACTCCGACCGTCCCCTCTGCTGTAGCGGCCGCTCTGCGTTCCACGGTGGAACGCGGAAGCCTCTCGACTTCCTGATTGCGAGGCGAGCGGCTTGCGTTCCACTGTGGAACGCGGAAGCCGCTCGTTCCGGCCGTCGGCTCCTCCTGCTTCCTGGGGGTATTTAAAGGCTCAGCTGAGGCAACATGGCGTTCCACAATTGGGTTCAGAAGCGCCTGTTGCCTCCTGAAGCCTAGGACCATCTCCCCTGGATTGTCAGAGCCGGAACCTTCCTCTTGACTACAGGAATCACTGCATCCCTCACATTGTGCAAACCGCAAGTATTGCTCCAGTTGGAGTCCTAAGCCTTGATATTTTGAAGCAACCTCGCTAAGTGATATAGACTGTCTAGAGGATTACTATTAGCTGTCTGTGGGGATTTTCGCATTGCTCAATCCCTGTCAATACGGGGTCATTGTTCCTCACTGCTTATCCGTATTCAAGTTTCCTTACTGTATAGAGACTGTAAGCTATGAAGCAATAGCCCACACCTCTCAACCCTTTCTAATTTTTGTTCTAAGGCTGTGATGCAAGAATCTCTAACTCCCCGATAAAGATTGGGAGCGACGCCTGAGATTCACGCCTGAGAAGCCTTCAACTACTACCTACGTTAGCTTATACCCTCCGCAGTTGAGATCCTATCCGTTTCAATCAGAGCAGGCGTGACAAAATGCCCCGATACTAATGGCCGATGTCAGCCCTTTAAATTTTAAAACTGAAGCAGCTACTTGAGTTCCTGTGCTTGTGGGGACCTCAGACAGCCTGCTGGGGACCTGGCAGTGGCTGTCTTTGGCAATGCCTGTCCGGTCCCATATCTCTTCTTCCTTCCCGAGACCAGAACAGCCAAGCACAGCCACACATCGCATGTACAGCACCGGAGCCAGCACCCGCACGTTCAGCCAAGCACCTGCCCAAGAGCCCTGGAGAGACCCACATGCGGCCCAGGTGAGATCTGTATGCAGTCTGGTGACATCTATAAAATCATTAGTCTGCGTTGTTTTAGAAAACATTTCACATGTCCCTTTTAAGAAAAAGTATCGGTAATCGGAAAGTACATCTACTTGGTCTTAAAAAAATGGTATTGGGACATCCATATATAACACATACTCATTGGCTAAAGGGCTGATTTATAACGTGTTCACACAGCATACAGATGTGCAAATGACGTTTAAAGCGCATTTTGGCCACTAGATGGAACCGTGAAGCATAGGAAATTCCTATTGCTCTCGGCTCTATAGTGGCAATAATGTGCTGTGAATGTCATTCACACAGCCATACCCTGTCCGAATGCGCTGTAAATCAGCCCCTATAGGTAATCATATGGATGGATGTCTTCTCAAGGACTATAGGCAGGTTTTTCAGCTGCAGTGTTGGACCTGCTGGATAGCAGCAGTGTAAAACCTTCTCACTGAGATCAAATAAGGATTTGTGGGGATCCCCTGAGATCTTCTAAGGAACTGGAAGATTTCTGTGAGCGATGAAGGGTTAAAAGACTTAAGTATCTTGAGTAGGGTAGCCCTAAATGGCTTGATTTGTACCCCAGAATCATAACATGATTCTCATGAAGGGGATTCTGTTAAAGTGAAGTCAAAAGCTTTTTAAGCTATTTCACATGCTGATTAAATCACTTACAATGGTTGCTGTTCCTTGATGATTAAACGTTTTAGTTTCCCATAGAATAAGCTAGTCCGCTGAGCACTGGCTCTGATATCCTGTTTTAGGATGGCTCTTTTCCCTTGCAGGGTCCTATGGAGACACCCTTGTGTGTACTAGTAAGCTGTGTGTGTCTCCGCAAACACACAGGCATAGCAAGCCAAGACACTCTCCTGCCCAGGCCCGGATTCCCCACAAGGCCACCGAGGCCAGGCACCGGGCGGCAGGGCGCAGTGAGGCAGCAGCGGTGTGGAATCCCCCGACGCCCGGAACATAAAGTTCCGGGCGCCGGGCGGTAAGTTGCCTTCTACATTTAGTCCTGCTTTGGGAGGGCAGGACTAAATGTAGTGTGGGGAAGCTGCTTGTTCGTTTACAAGTGATCGTGGCGATGTCGCCGCAATCAAGTGTAAAATGTGTGCAGCCTGTCCGCCTTCCCCTCCTCCGCACCTACCTCTCTCCTCTGTTTCCGTCCTACCCCCGGGCGCCGAGTCTCTCCTCACTGGACGCCGATGTGGGGAGCAGAGCAGCAGGGTTAAAACTAACCCTGTCGCTCCGTGTACACAGTGAGAGGAGAGAGCTGTGCTCTTCCTCTCTCAGCTGCCACAGGAGTTACAGCACAGTACTGTGCTAGAACTCCTGTATTGGAGGTGACAGGTTCAATAAAGACAACCTGTCACCTCCAAAGGCTATCACACAGGGGCTTGTTAGATAGCTGCTGTGTGATAGCAATAAAGTTAAGTGAAAAAAATTATAAAAATTAAAAAAATTATAAATAATAATTAAATAAAATAAAAAGGTGATTAAAAAGTAAAACATAATAAAAAT
>NW_017307451.1:91004-95397 GCF_000935625.1 Nanorana parkeri | reverse complement strand
GGGGGGGGGGCGCATTGCAGAACCTAGCCTTGGGGCAGCAGGGAGAGTAAATCCTGCCCTGCTCCTGCCCCCTGCTCCCCTCTCCCCCCTTCTCCAAGCTAGTAGATGGACAGCTGCTTGAGTCTGCTACGTCCCTTGTAATCTTGTATTGGACAGGAAGTTCAGAGAAGCCGAGCTGAGAGAGTTGGAGCCAGATATTTGGAAACATAATGATTTTAAGTGCTTGTGCAATATTGTAAAGAAATACTTTACTGGACAATGTATATTTGTTTGATCTGGATTCATTATTGAAAAAAGTTTGAGAGTTGAATACTACTTTAAATATGATCTTGCTAGGTAATAGGATCTCTTGTTCCTGTGGCCTGATAGGTAATTTCTGATTGATGATTTTAATTAGGTTCTTTACATTATTGCAGTTTATTTTGTTTAAAAAAGGCTTAAAACTTCAAAACAAGCAACAAATATCTAACTTTGTACTTCAAAGGTAATTTAACTTATTAATTGCACTAGCAATAGCTAAATTGCTAGTGAAGCTAAATTTCACAATTGGCAAAATTAATTCATATAAAAAAATTAGTAACACTCGCCGTCTGCCCTTGGATCTGAGAGTTCATGGTGAATACTACCATTCGGTTAGTCTGCTAAGTTTCTATGTTGGCTGCCGCATGAACTTACTCACTTCCCCAGGAGACCACTATTATAATGAATCCAGTAGCAGATGTAAACACTCAGTTTCATCTATCAGCAGCCTCCTAGGGGTTTGGATGCTACACAGGCCGATACTAACCACTTCCCAATGGATCAGCTGATCAAGGTATATTTGCCTAGTGAATTAGGGGGCAGAGCAGGTTTTCTCCAATTCCCTCATCCCTATTTATAGGAAAAAAATCATTTGCATGCAGCAGGAACATGAGATGTAATATAACATTTCACTTCAAACAAGCACCCTAAGCTCTCTTTATTCAAATATCTCCAGCATCCTTTCCTCATTATTTTTATATATCTCCTCTAAATATGAGATAAATTTGCTATATGTAGACAAGCAATGGCAGATTATTCATCTGAGATGTAAGCTGCTAACACTACTGCAAGTAAATACAATCTGAAGGAAGAAATATATGTTTCCCATTTAATGTAATCTATTATGCAGTATTTTAAAAGAATAATATGCTAAATTATTCAATTGTCATATTACTGGTACGTGTTTATAATTTTATGGGTATGATTGCAAATTGCAGTTACAATATGATAGCTAAGAAGAGTTTATAAACAAAATGTAAAAAGTATGCAAGCCAAAATTATTCATTAAAAAATACCAGACATAGTGGAATAATCATGCAACATAATTAAAACAGGTATTTATAAAAATGGTGTGCTGGTCATATGACCAGTAGTGTTCTTCCTAGGTATACCCTGAGTGGTGCATTTCTGGATTGTCTCTAGTGGAAGAGAGTGTTCATGGACATGAAGTGTCTTTGACGTCAGGCTCAGAGAGACATTTTGGTAAAGGTTTCCTTTTGAATACAATTCTTAAACAAGATTTCAAACAATATCTTGGATGGTTATGCTCTATGGATAGATCATCCAAGAATGGATAACCAGGAAGCTGCTATTATGAGGCTGCATGAGTAGTGTTAGGGAGTGATTAAACTGGGAAATAAAGGTGAACTTTGGACAGGCCAAAACTGATTTTAAAAAATGAGCATTAAAGTCACATGACATACAGAGGGGGATTTATCAAAACTGGAGCAGCTATGCATGGCAACCAATCAGCTTTTCTCTTTCATTTTCAAATCTTAACTGAACAAACTGACGAGAGAAGCTGATTGGTTGCCAGGCACAGCTGCTCCAGATGTTGTCTTCTCAAGTTTTGATAAATTCCCCCCACAGTATATTAAGTCTATGGGGTTGATTTACTAACCTTATAAACACGCCACAAACAAGTATACACCTCTGTAGTGTGTTCCCTCCCAGCATGATCTATGGGTGGAATCTAAACACCTTTGTAGTGTGTACACACCCAGCAGGTGTGTTGTGCAAAGCCCTGCCCTGAATTGCAAGGTGATGTTGTGTAAATTAGCTCTACATTGTGTTGCTTGCATTGATGAATGCAGGAATGTAAATGCATGAGCTAACCATTTTTGTCTAAACTGTGAAGCAGCATTATATATGCATCATGTGCATGATTTTTCCATATATGGCATTAGTGGAAATATGCTTTTAGAGACTTTTTGGTTGATAAATACGTTTTGCTGTGTAAAAATCACACGCACCTAGTGCGTGCGTGTGTTTAGGTTAGTAAATCACCCCCCATGACTGAGAGCAATATAGACAATTCTATACCTCCACTTTTGTTAAAACAACAACAGTCCCCTCTGGGTGATCTTTGTACTTTGGAAGGATTTTTAACAAACATTTTTGTAGATGCCTGCCCTTTTTGTTGTTCTGAAGAAACAGTTGTTTATTTCACCATTTCCTTTCCAGACTGATTCCTGAAATGGAGATTCTATCACCACTTGGTGCACTCAGGGCCGGTGCTGCCACTAGGCAAACTAGGCAGCCACCTAGGGTGCACTCATGCCTAGGGTGCAGCCTTGACCACTCCCCTACCCAACGGCGCCCCCCCCTCTATTTCAAGTTGCAAAAGCTAATGACAAGCTGGCTATTGAAACCACCCACTGAGTAGAGTCCTTTGCTCAGTATGTGTTGTTTCAATAGCCAGTCTGCTACTGACTATTTCAAATTGAAATATCCAATAGCAGTCTGGCTATTGCTCCTAGCTGCTTACATTCACCTGTCGCCTGTGGTTGCTAGCCGGCAGGAGAATGGAGCCACTTTAGAGGGGGGCTGGGGGTTTTACAAGTAGCTGGTCTTGCCTAGGGTGCAAAATAGTCTAGCACCGGCCCTGGGTGCACTCTCATTGTTCTGATGAGGAAAGTTACAGGGTCTACATCGCTGTAGAAGTAGTTAACCCTTAGTAATAGTAGTTAACACCAAAAATATTGTAGGGGATGCCAAAAAGTTGACTTGCATCTTAGTGTAGACTAGAAAATCGGTGACCCAATCACACATGCAGACAATTACATTCCTGGGGGCATTGTGTACACCAGCAAGGTACAGAACACCTCTAGGTTGCCATCTTGCATTTTTTTTTTTAACAGTTTTAGAAAATTATAGCAGCTAAAGATTGGAATTGAAAGGTATTTAAAATAAACAAAACATTGAATTAATTGCATGTGTAGCAATTTTACATGCTATATTTTATTTTATTTTTTATGAAAGTGGAGTTTTCTTTTAAATGGTACATTGTCACACTTAAGACACAGTCTGAAAAACAGATTATATGCATTTTTAGTGAACAGTCTATTAGATTTTATTATATCAACCCCATAGTGCTAATATTGGGCAAACAGACAGATCGAGAATCCCTTTTATTATGGAAAGGTTTGCTAGAAATATTTAAGGAAGTATAGCAATATGCAGAGGGTTATTTCAGAATTTGAACACAGAACTTTTTCCATTTCCACTGAACTGACGTAAGAGGTATCTCCTTAAACAAACAGAAATTAAGATAAAGGAAGAGAAGAAAATTACCTCACCTGAGAGCCATGCAGAAAAGATCCTAGGCAAGTGATCAGAAAAGCAAAGAACAGTAACTCTCAAACAGAAGAGGTTTAACACAGCATTAAAGTAAGCCTAATCTTGAATTTAGGAGAAATTTGTAGAATACAGAAAAAGATAACCTTCCTAGCAAGATAAGGAACTTGTATACATTTATTCTTTCACAAAGTTAGGGTTAAGAGTCTAACATTGTTAGTAGGGAGCAAATGGCAACATCTCTCCCTCTTTAATGGTGAGCATATGCTCATATGCATATTGCAATTTGTATTTTTTATTACCTTGGACACAGATGGTCATGAAGCAGATCTCCAGTTTCTAGTTTTAGTTGTTCTGGTCACAATTATGATCTGACAGGTCACCGCTCCTCAGTTTGCAGAAAAAGTGTCTATGCCAATTAGTGACCTGGTTTGGGAACAATGATGTAAATAGAGATGTCCAATACCAAGGAAAAAGGTCCAAAATGTCCATAAAAAAAACATGTGGGTGATAAAACAGTGTTAGGCTGGCTCTATTTGGAAACCTTTGCAGCAATTCTATGTAAACAAAAAGCTCCAGTAGCATTTAAACAACTGTAGCCTGGCCAATAGAGAGGCATGGTGGCTCTTTGACTTGTTCAGCAAACGCTCCCACTGTTATTGCCAAACTGAAAAGAGTTCCTTTAGGGTTTAGAATTTGTTTTAAATTGCCAGTGTGTAATACCTTGATTTTTGGACTTTAACCTTACCAGCCACCCCCCCCCCCCCCACACGGCTTAATTTCAGGGGCAGATATT
>NW_017307451.1:90506-90903 GCF_000935625.1 Nanorana parkeri | reverse complement strand
CCCCCCCCCCCCCCCAACACTGGCTTAATTATGGTGGCAATAATTAATCTGTGTTTAATGTGTTTTTCATACATATTAATCAAGCACATAGGTAGGTCCTGCCTATATTTTAAGAATTATTAACAAGCCATGGAGAAAACCTTTTTTTTATTGCAGATTTTCTAGCTGCCTTACATAAAATGATAATTTTAAGAACAGAATCCTGTACTCCGGATGTCACCAAAAAAAAGCAGTACTGTAAGGCCAAATAAAGGTGGTTTGTTTGAATGCTGCAAGGCCAAATAAAGGTGGTTTGTTTGAATGGTCTTCAGAGATATAAAATATTATGGAAGCACAGTCAAACCATGTGATTTTTTTCAATACAGGTTTCTGTCATTTTTTTTTTATAAAGAGCCAC
>NW_017307451.1:75811-90385 GCF_000935625.1 Nanorana parkeri | reverse complement strand
CTGATCTGAACATCTCTAATCTTGTATTAGATCTATATACTAAAGAAAGGAACGTGTAGTCTTTTTCAGTGCTTTGATGACAGCTACAAATGATATAGAAAAATGCACTTAATGGCAAGGCTGCCAGGGAATCCCACTTTCATTTATTAGAATTTGTAGAGTCAAGGATAGGGGTTTTCAGTTTAATTTTAAGTCATCATATAGAAGAAGGTAACCTTGTATTTTTCTGATTGATTTTAGTGTCTTGACAAGCAGGGCCGGATTCCCCCCTATTAACGGAGAATGGCAACCAGATGGCAGGGGCGGCAGGGTTAGTTTTATTTTTTGTTATTGTTTCTTTTTTTTAAACTTTTTTATCACTTTTTTTTTCTATTTTTTTTTACTTTTATAAATTTTTATCTTATTGTTTACTTTTAATCACCTTTTATTTGTTTTATTTAATTATTATTTCTTATTATTTTATTTTTTTTCCATTTAACTTTATTGCTATCACACAGGAGCTAGCTAACAAGCCCCTGTGTGATAGCCTTTGGAGGTGACAGGTTGTCTTTATTGACCCTGTCACCTCCAGGACAGGAGTTCTAGCACAGCACTGTGCTGGAACTCCTGTGACAGGTGAGAGGGGAAGACTGCTCTCCCCTCTCACTGTGTACACGGAGCGGCAGGGTAAATTTTAACCCTGCCACTCTGCTCCCCACATTGGCGGCCAGTGAGGAGTGACTCGGCCGCTGGGGGGAAGATGGAACCAGAGGAGAGAGGTAGGTGCGGGGACGAGGGGAGGACGGACAGGCTGCACACATTTTACAAGTGATTGCGGCGACATCACGGCAATCACTTGTAAACGAACAAGCTGCTTCCCCACAAGCTGCCCTTCCCAAAGCAGGACTAAATGTAGAAGGCAACTTACCGCCCGGCGCCCGGAACTGTATGTTCCGTGAGTCGGGGGATTCCACACAGCTGCCGCCCCTCTGCGCCCTGCCGCCCCAAGGCTGGGCCTCGGTGGCCTTGTGGGGAATCCGGGCCTGTTGACAAGTAAAAAGGGCTTTGGTTTACTTTGGGTGTGTAAATATTAGCTGTTGTGCAGAGGAATTGGATTGTGCTATACCCTATAATTAAATAGTGGTCTTGGTGATCTACGTAGCTATCAACCTGTTTACATGCTGCTGTTTTTTTTTAAAACAAAAATGATGACTTCTCTGTTTAAGTTTATAATTTGCCGCAATCATGGGAATTGTTGGAATTTTTACGTTGACAGAAGTGGCTGTCTTGCATACAGGTTATGCAATGCTGGTCTAAAAGCTCTTTCTAGGTGGTGGATTAAAAAAAAAAACATTCTTTATTGTTGCTTTCCTACATAGTTTATGATGGAATGCTGTAATGTGTACTTACAGTTCACCCACTCTGGAGTTTGTACAACAAGTCTCTTTTAGCCTCTCCATCAATAGCCATGGTGTACCCTTTCTGGCTATGATATCTCATCTTGTTAGCATGGTACTAAGGCTAAGAGCGGGGACAAGACAGTTGGCAACAGGGTCAGGAAATTCGACCTTGATAGCAGAACATCCTTTTATGCTACTGCTATTCATTGTAAAATAGAATTAGACTTTTTTATTTTGAGAACGCCAACATGTGTATAAAGTTGCATCTATATTATGGCAGTCTTTGTAAGCATGAAAGTTTTTATGATAGTAAATTTACACTTTCGCTGCTGCCGACATGTGACCTGTAAACTTGACCTTTGGCTTTACACTGGATGTGAACGTTCTGACTCATCCCTGCAGAATAAACCCAAAAGAGACAATTATTTTGTCACATCTGGTTTCTGCCCAGCCACAGAGGCCAGGGACTTGACATGAGGGGTCTAGTAGACCCTTAATGTCGCCTTAAAAAAAAACTGTCACCACCAAAGTGCTATCAGATTAGGGGCTTGTGAGCCCCCTATCTGATAGCAATAAAGTTAAGTAAAAAAAAAAATTTATAAAGTTAAATAACAAAATGGAAAACACCCCTAAAAATGTTTAAATGCCCCCGGCCCCTGCATACATGCACATATTAATGCAAACATGTGCCTGCGTATGAAAAGGTAGATTGTGCCACACATGTTGGGTATCACCACACATGCCGGAGGGAGATCAATAACTAACTCTAGCTTTTAAGGCTTCGTCTATAGACAATTTTTGGTACTGTAGTTTTTCAC
Organism: Nanorana parkeri; assembly: GCF_000935625.1. Classification (NCBI taxonomy): domain Eukaryota; kingdom Metazoa; phylum Chordata; class Amphibia; order Anura; family Dicroglossidae; genus Nanorana; species Nanorana parkeri. The sequence continues at coordinate 88,188 of NW_017307451.1, read as the reverse complement.
CACTTCATGGGTGCAAAAAAATGTGTATTGTGTTTATGTGTACTAAAATTAACAAGTGTATTTTTCACTGAAAATTTGAGTTTGATACACAGTTAAAGCACTAAATGCTCATGTCACCTGGAACCTTCATATCTCAGAAGCTGACATTGTGCATGAGTGCTCCAATCTAGCTTGAAATCGGAAGCCACATTCACCACACATCTGCAGATGCCAAGTAAGTAATTCCTACGTTTAAAACACTTTCCCCTGGACAAATCTGTATCCAAAAATGTATTTTAGAGCTGACAATGACGACAATAAAATGCATCTTATTTCAACATATTGGATTCAATCTGTACCATGTTTTCATTTAATTTGAGATAACTAATTAGGAGTACTTGTTAAAACATGTTTTATAATCAGTTGTTGTCAACATTCCACTATGAGGGATGTTGTGTCTCCTAGTAATTCAGAATATAATTGTGCATGGCAGGGCTGGTATCACTAGATAAGCAGCAAAGTGGCTCTTAAAATGTTGGCAGCTATGTATATCATGTAGCATTGTCATGCTCTGCATATTACCAACAGTGTTAGAAGTTATTCCAGCAGATTATAGGAGTAATGAGAATAAAAAGAAAGCAAAGTAACAGGCACTAACCAACCTCTGCCCAACTAAGTACATTTTCACAATGTAGTTTTATTGTACAGTATTTCTAACAAAGAAAATACCCAATTTCCCTTCGGTTATGTGATTAATTCAGGACATCTGTGAAACTTGACGAGCAGTATTTTGAAGGAATCTGTCTGTGAAAGAATAGCTCTAAAGGACAAGTGGAGTGGTATTTGAAGTGATATTTCTACCATTTAACAACACACATTCCCGTGGAAATACCGCTTAATTTTTTGTTATAATTTTTGAAATAAGAATTTACAGGGCTACGGCTAAAATAAATGGTGAAGACAAGTGACGATTTCACAATAGGTAAAAACAATAGAGGAAAGATACCTGATGGAGTTGCTTATAACTAACCAAATTCCACCTCTAATTTTTTAAAACAAGCAAAATAAAAGAGGATATCTAATTTATTTATTACCAGAACTTATAATAATTTACCTTTTTTATAGCAGTTATACTTTCTTGAATATGTCAAACAGCTATATGCATGTCCATAACAAACAAATGAAGCCCATGCTGCTGTCATCATCATTAGTTAAATCCTCAGTCCAAACTCTACTTGAGGGCAGTCCTCTCAACATCAACCATGGAACAAGAAAATAAACAAGAAACAGAAAAGGAGCTTTGTCCTTGTGAAATATAGTCTACTAATGAAATATAAAGAAGATTAAGATGCTCACAAACATCAGAAGTCCAGCCCTCCAGGAAGTCATCTGCAAGGCTCAATGGATTGCATAGCAAAGGAAAGAGCAATCCCCCCTCACCAGACTGGCTTGCTGACTACATCATTGGAGAGTCCGGTGAGGGTAGATTGCCCCTTCCTTTGTTATTCAGTCCATTGCGTCTTGTAGATATCATCCTGGAGGGTTGGACTTTTGATGTTTATGCCCATACGCATGATATGTTTGTGAATACCTTAATCTTCTTTTATATTGCATTAATAAGCCATGTGCATGTAAAACATAGTAGAAATACAGATTGTTATCACACATGGGTAACAGACTAAGCACATGAACATTCCAATATACAGAGCTGCTTTCATGGTTGCAGAAGTTTGGAACACTGATTATTGTTTCACACTGTAGCAACATATAGCGTGTAGCCATTTTCTTAGTGCTGGATCTGTGTCTATTCCACTTCTCCGTAATGAATGGTCAGTCATACCAGAGTGCAAGAGAACTCTAATTTTCTAAACACAACTGTTACAATAACCACTTCTGACCAGATCAATGTTGCAAAAAAATTGTAACATCATCTTTCCTGCCTATTATGTTGTTTTCTAAGAGGCTGAAATAGACACCTAATTTGAACTAGAAGGAGAATGACGCAGTAAGAACACACTAGAGGGTCTACAATAGGTTATAACATCTGATCCACCTAGTGTTCCATCTAGTTTTTCTATAATATACAATGTAGTATGTCAGAATACAGTACTCTCAACAACTGGGGGACCAGGTGTTTGGACATTTGTATAACGTCTAAATGGACTACATCCTTGCACCTCATCACATTAGTTTTATCAAGGAGCACCTATTTTTACAGGGTGTTATAGATCTTCTTCGCCAGGGGGTTGAGGTTGTAGCCATTTAGAAACTATAGATTTTTCTACACTCAAGAGGCACAGGTGTTCCCATAATCAACAGGCTATGGGCTTTGTTTGTTTCTGATCTGTCAGTATTGTGCAATAGGTAGAGCAGGACCTTGAGGGCTCTGAGGATTACCGCTATGTGTTTTATGTTTTGTCAAGAGTTTTTGTAATAGTCTTTAATATAGGGCAGGACCACACCAACTGTGTTAAATTCTAATGTATTTTGCACTTTGGGCATGACATTATCCAGTCCAATGGAGGGGTGTATAGGGGTATGTTAAGGGCTATTTATGCCGTGTGTATAATTTTGAATTGGACTTCACTCTACGTTTCCCTTTTACTGTGTTGCGGAGAAGTCAACCTATCGGTAAACCTTTCATGGTTTCAGTTGGGGGAATGCTGGGTTAAAGTAGCCAATTTCTTAACAGATGCTAGGGGAGTTATGGATTCATTTTGATTTTGAGGCTGCTTCAAATACAGATAGACAAGACAACAATTTCTGATGTTGGGGCTGGGAGGGACTTTGTGTAATATAGTAAATTTCCTGAAAATCTCTAAATCTTTGGCATGTGTTTTGATAAGTGTTTTATTTGCCTGTATTGTAGAAAATCAGTCTGGGGCATGTAGTTGTCCATGGCTGTCGAGTAGGTTTTGAATAGTGTGTATCCTTTTTGTTCCCCATGTGGAAGATTTTATAGTTTGCTTCTTGGGAGAAAATTAGTGTCAATAGAATACCGCTAAGGGGTTAGCATACCAGGGACTTTTAAGATTTTGTAGACTTTTCGCTGTTGGAGGTTTTTCCCTTTCCCTATAAACTTGAAGAAGGCCATGTGCAGTTTTAAAAAAATATATATTTGTATTTGAGGAACAAAGGGATGGTATAAGAGGAGTTTATAGTAGGTGGGCAAAGCAGATCATTTTTATATGAATACATCTTCCTAGCATGGACATTTGTAGGTTGTTACAAGCTTGCTTTAAATTCAGATCATCTAAGCAATGATAAGGCGGTCCTTTGGTTACTTCTCCTATTGTAATTATGCTGTTATAAAAATGTATTCAGACAATATAGCCATGGCAAATATGATAGATTTGGCCCTAGGTGTGGAATCAGTCAGCAACTAACAACATATTTTCAGAGAACCGTTAACAGTTATAGTTATTATTAAAAATACATACCAGCAAATTATTATTTTAGCAATAAAATATAGAGACTCCCAGAGAATGTTGTCTTGGGACCTGACCATAAAAAAGACTGAGCACTTCTGCATTAGTCTACGCTAGCAGCTCAGCACTCCAAGATGCATCCTCTTTACAGCCCAATGCCAGACAAAGTTTTTTTTTTTAAGTTAATCATTTTTAGTACATCACCGTTACAGGAATGAACATAAATCTCTCCAGTGACAAAGACAACAATAAAAACAATCTGACTCTCCCCCATTCTGATTAAAACCAAAAAAATGTTTTGAGTTGGGCTTTAATGATCAGGACTTCTCATGTCATCTAAATAATATCTGCTGGTGGCAGGGTGTTTGCTGTAGACTTTAGTGGATTTTGATTTGGTATTATTCTTGTCTATTACAAAATACTTATATACAAAATTGAAACATGTGTTATTGTACTCACTGATTTTTAATAAAACTTCTAAAGCTGCAGGCAACAAAGAAGTGTCAAAGAATAATAGGCAAATAAAGCTGTGCACAAAGCACACGGTTACAAGTTATTTGTATTTTTTATACATTGATCATTTTCCCACTGCTCAGCTAAGTATGTTTAAAATTAGATACATACGTTTTCTTTGTAATATGTAAACCAGTGTATTTCCTAAAACTATTATATTCTGCTGACTATATTCTGCTAATAAGAGCAAAGGTGCTCTTGCTTAACCTTTGCTTGCCCTTTGCATAATTTTACTTACCTTGGTCCATTATAATTCATTAATGACTTATCATCACATCTTTCCTAGAAACCAATATTTCTCAGAGCTGCAGGCACAAGCTCCTTTTGCTAATCCACTCTTCACTCAAGGGCATAACACTGCATCACCTTTTCATGTGTGCTAGGAAATATCAGTTTGTTTTATACACCAGTATATACTTTAGGCCTTGTTGCACCCACGCACAGCTAGAAGAGAAAAAAATTATAGCACTTGTTTTACACCTGTGTATGAGTCATCTTTCCATACAAGTACCGTATTGTCGCGTCACTGCTGCTTCGGTGGGCGGCGCTCCGAGCAGGGTTATCTGGCAGTCTCCGGCCACCTAAATTAGGACCCTGAGACTGCCAGATGAGCGCCGCCCACCGGAGCAGCAGTGACGCGACGCTTGGCGAGGTAAGTAAGAAGAAACCTGACCACTGAGACGCTGACTCGAGTATAAGCCGAGGGGGGCATTTTTCAGCACAAAAAATGGGCTGAAAAACTCGGCTTATACTCGAGTATATACGGTAAGTGATATATTGGTAATAATTACTTAAATATATCCATTCTCAAAGCCCAACTCCTGGCACAATAACCTTACCAGGTTTGCAGCAGCAAAACCTTCCTATGCCACTGAAGCAAATTTTTGTCAAGAAGGCTTCCTTCTATGCTATGCTAATGAGTTTGTTTACATGCTGGGATTAGTACAGCTCCCACTGTACTTCCTGACCACTCTAGTTGTAAGCATTGCAGGTCTCATTGACCCCAGGGCTGCGGTCATGTCTCCTCCCATCTCTTTATCTTGTACAAAACACACCCCAAACTTAGTTCTGTGAATAGCCAAGAGGAGACGTGGAAGGAGACACGTCTCATGGCTATTCGCAGAACAAAGCCTGGGGTGTGTTTTGTACATGGTAAAGAGAGGGGAGGAGACACAAGCACAGCACAGGAGTCTATGAGAACTGCAGCTCTTACATCTGGAGAATGTAGAAAAAAAATATTGTGTGGCATAGAAGGAAGTCTGCATGACAATGAGTTGCTTCTGTGGCAAATGAATGTTTGTGGCTGTAAGCCCAGTAAGGATATGGTGCCAGGAGTTGGGCTTTAAAGTGAACCTGTGGTCATATGGACATCAAATTATTACATGTGCTTAATAAGCATAAACATACCACTTATTCAGGCACTCCCTGACTGAAAACCATACAGCCACTTAGCGGCAATTCAATGTCAATAATTCACAGCCAGAACAGTTATTTAAGTTGTTTTGTCTGACTGCTCTACTAATGCTGTGCTCTCTCCCCTTCCCCTCTGTGACACTGCAGCCTTTTCACCTCAGTCTGCTTTTAATCTCAAGCATGGACCTTTCATGACTCCACATGGCTGTGGAATTTAAACAGTACCTGCCAATGGAATGCACAGATGTGATTTGTTTACTTATCATAGTGTTTCCACCTGCAAATGCACTCTTGAGGGTACAGTAAGGTTTAACCTTGAGTTAATGTAGAAGGACCAGGAACAGAGAAAAAGTGCAAGCTCAAGATTTAAGGGGAGTGGACAGTAATTGACATCTATAACCCACCTCTGGCTCTCCCATAGAAATTCAAGATTTCGACACCTATGACACTGTAACAGCCTAAAGCAAAATCCCAAATCCTCAACAGATTTTGAGCAATACAGTACTATCTTCAAGGTACTTATGTCTAATCATAACCATTATGCCAGCGAATGGTGTTTACATGTTCTGGGCATAGGTTTGCTTTAAAGGAAAAGTCTCCTTGGTGGATTTTTTATTCTACAACAGAGCTGAACCCTGATGTGCAGTCCACCAAGTTTCTTCCAATCCACACAACTGACTTTACTGACACTCTGTCTATGTCACAGATGATGATGCGCTAGAAGAAAAACACATTTCACTGACTGGGCTGTGCTATTATGGTTGTGTGCCTCAATTGGTAAGCCTTCCAGCAACAGTCTTGTATGTGAACTTCTGATCCTATTAAAATAGGTAAAGTTTGGTAATTGTGGACGTAAAAAGCAATGGTGGCTGTAAGTGAGCTTTATTTTTGTGGTACCTTTTTCTACGGATGTTGACCATTGCAGCAGTATATACATGAAAACATGAAATTGGCTCAGGAATTCCTTATGGTCTGCATACACAGAGGGATGGCAGGAGTGTTGTTTATTGCAATGTCTTGCTCTAAAAGATGTCCCTTTTCCAATCTTAGAAAGTTAGGATGTATGTTACGGCAACAGATAAACTTTGCTGTTTGCCAGAATAATTTTATATCAATTTACTGCAGTCAGACCACTGAAAGGTATGAAAGCATCGAGAGTTTTATGGTGTAGAACTTTTAGTTTCCAAAGCACATGTCCTGGCCACTAACAAATCCATAAATTACCTCCCCCTGTTCCCAAACCTTTGAAGTGACTCTGATGCTTAAATATAAACAATGATATGTGTGTTCCCCCCCTGAAAAGAAAAAATTTAATATGCACCCCTCTTGCTGCCTGTTGAGGTGGAAAAGTTGGTTAAGCTAAGAATCCATTTTGTATTCATGTTCGTGACTCCATTTTGTTTATCATCTTTTGAACAAATTATGCTAATGTGGCTTTGCTTAAAAAATAATGTAACCTGTTATGTAGCAGAATGTTTGTATTGACATCCTGCCCAATATGTATTGAATACATTTTACTTAAGACAAGCACACAAATGTTTGTTCCTGGTAATGCGAGGTCTGGTATTTCTGCCAGGACACTGTGCCGCTGATATCTACCGTAATGCTGAGAAAACATTCCTGAAAGACTCTTCAGAAACCAAGACCAAGACTCTTCAGAAACCAAGACCTAGACTCTTCAGAAACCAAGACCAAGACTCTTCAGAAACCAAGACCTAGACTCTTCAGAAGCCAAGACCAAGACTTTTCAGAAACCAAGACCAAGACTTTTCAGAAACCAAGACCAAGACTCTTCAGAAACCAAGACTTTTCAGAAACCAAGACTCTTCAGAGACCAAGACTCCTCAGAAACTTAGACCAAAACTCTTTAGAAACCAACACTATTCTAAAAGTATCAAATGGTTTGCAAATGCTTCCCAAAGCTTGTGCAATGTATTTTAGTATTTTGAAATTCCTATGTGTTTGGTGGATGCAGAGAGCCATTAGACAATTCTGACAAAAAATTAAACACACTCAAATGCCACTCAAAAGAAAATATATTTTAAGCAAGAACATTCACTGGATTTTTTTAATTAAAAAATTATGTTATTTCATTTTTCATTGGTGTAAATGGTCCTACAAAATAACATTGCTCTGACATATAGATTTCACGTAAAACAAGTATCTGATGCAAGAGATAATGTCAAGATGATGTGAATTTCCTATCAGAAGAAATCTCATTAACCCCTTCGTGACTGACGACGTACAGTGTACGTCGCCAGCATCGGGGCTGTTTAAACAGACTCCCAGCGACTTTTGCCGCCGGGACTCTGTTTAAACTTGTAGAGCCGACTGTCGGCTTTACAACAGAAGCGATTCTGGCGACTTACCTGTCACCAGATCGCTTCTGTGTCCCGAAGAAGGGGCCACCCCCCGCCGGACACCGCCGCCGTGCTTCCCGGGCTCCGTTGCCCCTCCTACGGGCCCGGGACCGGCGTCCTTGGTGTCCGCGGGGAGCTGGGGAGGAGGTCGACGAACTTCCGTGCATCACTTCCGCTCCCTGAGCTGTCAGTTCTGGGCTCCTGCAGCCCAGCTATAAGCTATTGATGTGCGATCTGCACTTCAATAGCTTATTTCTAGTGTAAAGGTGACACTGGGGGTCTTTTGGACCCCCAGCATCACCTTAAAGAGTACCTGTCACCACCATCTGCTATCACATGGGTAGGCTTGTAAGCCCCCCCATGTGATAGCAGTCAAAGTAAAGTTAAAAAAAAAAAAACAGTTTTTAAAATTAAAATCAAATAAAATAAATCTAATAATAATAATAAAAACATTTTTAAAGTCCCCGCGAGCACGCGCGTTGCCACGTTACCACGCGTTGGGTGCGCTTACGTATGAAAATGACGAACGCACTGCACATGTTGGGTATCGCTGCGCACGCCGGAGTGAGAGCAATAATTCTAGGGCCAGTATTGTGGGGTATCCCTAAATTGATGACCTGTGGGGGCTTTTAAAGCGTCTTCTGTGGACTTTTTGGGGTACTGCAGTTTTTTGCTGTTTCACGGACGCACGCAATTTGTAAACTGGCATGTTGGGTATCGTTTTACTCGTTGTAACCTTATCTTTTATATTTCATTTAAAAAATGGGTATTTTGTTGTGTTTTGGGGCATTTAATTAACTTTATCACTAAATTTTGGGGTTTAATAAGGAGTTGCGCTAATATTGCGCAACATTTAAATTTGCAACTACCACCATTATATTGTATAGGGTCTTGGCATTCAGAAAATATATAATGTGTGGGGGTTTTAAGTCATTTTCAGGCCTAAAATGTGGAATATAACATTGGTGCAAAAAATGAAAAAAAGGCCTCAGTCATGAAGGGGTTAAACTTGTCTGTCACTATAGAAGCAGAGGTTTGTCAGGAGAACAGTATCCAGAGTCAGAACAGATGATTATTCTTTGGTAGTGTGTATTGTGTGTTCAGCGAAAAGCAAAAGAGCTATGAAATCCTGCCCCTGGTGTGAAGATCCAGACAATGCAAAGTCCGTGGGTGGTGTAAAGACGGACGAATGTGTAAAATACACACTTTAAGGAATGAAAGACCAATATTAATGAGAAAGAAAATATATTAATTTAGGAGTTGATAAAACATAGTTCTAAAATATAACAAGATGATACATAATTATTAACAATGATTCCAATGACCCTTCAGCAAATTGTCAATTATGACCTATGTAAAACATTGCCAGGAGCAGAGATAAAATAAAAGATGTGATTATGTTACCTGCTATAATGTGTAGGAAATTACATACATCTCGATTTATGTTGATTTTGCAAAACAAAGAAAATACAGCACACTAGGTTATAACTTTTGCAAACATGTTTCAAACCTACAAAAAAACTGGATGATATGTTCTAATTATCCTATTAGAATAATTATCCAGGGAGGTCATGTAGATGCTTGTTAAAGGTGTCATTAGAAAAGACCATGATTCTATGCATTAATTGGCCAACAAGCAGACATTTCTCAGCAATAAGGAACAGTGTGTTAACCCATTATTGGAATTTGATGTTTCACACATTTGCTGTATTACCATTAATAATTAAAGAGCAAATTATAAGGTTGGTTTATGTGAAATAGATCTAAAAGTAGACGCAAACAATAATTACATTCTGTTTAGTTTGTTAAAGCCCTGCGAATCATAATCAAGAACCAATTATTTTAGGGCTTGTTCACACCATGTCTGTTGAACTGTGTTTTTCTGCACATTGCATGGTGTGAACAGGCACATAGAAAACAATTGGTTTCACACCATACATGTGTGATGGCGTGCAGAAAATAGCAGCTCAATGGATATGGTGCGAGCAAGCCCTTAACTTTTTTTAAAATATTTTTTTGCTAATCTCCTGAAGCCCCTTTGCAGCCACGATGGGCACCCTAGAGATGGAAGCATGTAATTTCTCATGGTGATAAAAGTGGACTGTGCTTGTGCAATGTGGTGAAACAGCCACTTGTAGTCACCATTGGAAACTCCTGTAACATGTTGACATAGAGGAATATCACCCTTTAACAGTGCCTGTTTAAAGACCTTCATGGCAGAATGAGAGCAGCAGATTTGAAAATATTAAAAATGACTTTGAAATTTCATTAACGTGTTAAAGATTATATGACATTTTAGTGATTTGGTTAATATATATTTTAATAACACTTATTGATAAATCTATAAAAAAAATTGCGTTTATAAGACGTCAATGTTTAGTAAACATGATAACATGGTAGGATATATTTTTGTACACAGAGATGACTTCTGGCCATGCAGTGTCATAGAGTATTCCTACCAACTGTCGCTGGCAAGGCCGCTAAGGTTTATTTCATGCTTGATCACTCATCAACAGACTGCACAGTTATGTTAGCAATAATGTTAAATATCTCAATTTGACATTGAAATAGATTTTGAAGTGGACCATTTGCCTCTTGTTGCCCCATTTCTTAATTTTCCTTTGTGACCGAAAAGTCTAGTCATGAGGTCAAACCTGAATCCCTGGACATGAAACATACTTTCTCCAAATAGTATTTGAAAGAGTTTGGTCATTTTGTATGCTAATTCTAGCCATCATATACTGAAGGGTGCTGCCTGGACTCATGTATATGTTTGACCCAGTTTTGGTGCTTGTTCTGTGATCTGAAGTACAAGGCACACTTATACGTCAGCAAATGTATATAATATATATATACTGCATGTCCAAGAAAAAGTCATACACTCTAATATTTTGTTGGACAGCCCTTAGCTTTGATTACGGCACACATTTGCCGTGGCATCGCTTCAATAAGTTTATGCAATGTCACAACATCTATTTCCATCCAGAGTTGCATTCATTTTTCACCAAGATCTTGTAGTGATGATCGGACCACTGCATAAAGTCTTCTCCAGCACATCCCAAAGATTCTCAGTTGAGTCAAGGTCTGGACTCTGGTGGCCGATCCATGTGTGAAAATGATGTCTCATGCTCTCTGAACCACTCTTTCACCCAATCAATCCTGGCATTGTCATCTTCGAATGTGCCCATGCCATTAGGGAATTAAACAATCCATTAAAAGAAAAACCTGGTCATTCTATATATTCAGGTAGACTGCTTACCCCATTTTTTGGGGACATAACTTTGCTGAATCTAGACCTGACCAACTAAAGCAACCCCAGATCATAACACTGCCCGAAATCCAGGTGGTGACTTTTGACAGGCAGTGTATAATAGCTTATAATAATATAGCCTAAGGGGCACATTTTTAATGCAGTGAATGTGACATTCAACAAACATTCACTGCAGGTTAATATATGACTGTACTTTGAAACACTTGCACCAGGAAGATATACTTTCAGTGAAAGTTTGGTGCATGTCACATTCACTGATATACAGTGTATATATATAGATAGATATATCTATAGATATATCTATCTATCTATATATATATATAGATAGATATATCTATAGATATATCTATCTATCTATCTATCTATCTATCTATCTATCTATCTATCTATCTATCTATCTATCTATCTATCTATCTATCTATCTATCTATCTATCTATCTATCTATATATATATCTATCTATCCATGTAAGTTTTTTTCTTTTTTTTTCACTATAGGATCCAAAATTTGGATCAGCCTGATATTTGTTAGTCAGATGGATCCGATATTTTGTTTTCATTTTCAGATCTATGTGGATTAAGGTATTCACATTCACAATTAATTTTAAAAAAACAGCGTGGGGTTCCCCACCAATTGCTCAGATCAAGTGTCTGGTAAGGGATTTTGGGAGGGACCCCACGCTTTTTTTGGGGATTGTCTGACACCTTTTGGGAAATAAACCTTTAAGTTTATTTCCCAAAATGAGGATGCATCCGAATATGTGGTACCTGAAAATTTGTATTCTGTTGAATTACATTTTTCCATGTCGGAAATTCGAATGCATCTGAATTTTTGCATATGCAGATATTCGCCAAATATCAATTCGGAACGATACTAATCTAATACGTACCCCATAATCTATTTTAAGTAACAGTTCTTGGTGTTCGAAGCTTAAACCGTAATAATAATAATAGGCTGTTCAATTCTCTCACTTGGACTTCAATTAACTTCTTCTTACTGTGTTCTCTAGCACTCTGCTCTGCACACAGCTGTCAGTATTAGAATTTTTCTTTTTTCCGCCTGAAACCATTCTACTGCTGTTTATTTTCACACCTTTTAGAAGAACAAATAAAACATATCAAGCAACTGAAACCCAAGTGAACAGTATAAACAAAGTGTACTTCCTCTTAAAGATGAAATGGGAATTTTTTTGACGGGGTAAGATATTGGCCCTTGTGTCAAAGTTGTGTTTCTCTCCTGCCTTCTGTTATGTTCCATGGTTTTCCCTAAATAATACCTATTGATATTCAGCACCATATGCCAATAAAGATTCATTGCCCCTCTCTTCATCCAAGCTGTAAGCAAACAAATATGCTGTGTGTGTATATACTGTGTGTGTGTGTGGGTGTATGTATGTGTATGTACTGTATATATA